>NC_046661.1:141562852-141567068 GCF_010883055.1 Belonocnema kinseyi | reverse complement strand
ATTTGAAATTTTTGTGAAATAGTTGAAATCTTTGAAATATTTGTGAAATTATTGAAATCTTAGTGGAAAATTTTCAAATTTTTTGAAATATTTCGAAACTTTAAAAATATTTTAAAATCTTTTGTAGCCTGTTGGAACATTTAAAATCTTTTCGAATTTTTGAAAATTTTTTCTAAAAATTATTGAAATGTTGGTGAAATCTTTTCAAATATTTGTAAAAAATTCTTTAAAAATTTCTAAACTTTTGAAATCTTTTGGAATCTTTGAAATTTTTCAAATCTATTCGAATCTTTGGGAAATTTATCGAAATATTTTGAATTATTTGAAATTTTTGTGAAATAGTTGAAATCTTTGAAATATTTGTGAAATTATTGAAATCTTAGTGGAAAATTTTCAAATTTTTCGAAACATTTCGAAACTTTAAAAATATTTTTAAATCTCTTATAGTCTGTTGGAACATTTAAAATCTGTTCGAATTTTTGAAAAATTTTTCTAAAAATTATTAAAATGTTGGTGAAATCTTTTGAAATATTTGTAAAAAATTCTTTAAAAATTTCTTAACTTTGGAAATCTTTTGGAATCTTTGAAATTTTTCAAATCTATTCGAATCTTTGGGAAATTTATCGAAATATTTTGAATTATTTGAAATTTTTGTGAAATAGTTGAAATCTTTGAAATATTTGTGAAATTATTGAAATCTTAGTGGAAAATTTTCAAATTTTTTGAAATATTTCGAAACTTTTGAAATATTTTTTAATCTTTTGTAGTATATTGCAACATTTGAAATCTGTTCGAATATTTGGGAAATTGATGGAAATATATGAAACTTTTTGAAATAATTGAAATCTAATGAAATTTTGTCTAAAATTATTTAAATTTGGTGAAATTTTTAAAAATATTTGTAAAAATTCTTTAAAAATTTCGAAACTTTAGAAATCTTTTAAAATTTGTTGGAATCTTTGAAATCTGTTTCAATCTTTATCGAAATAGTTTCAAAGACTTCTTAAACTCCCGAAAAATGTTAACACTCAAATTAAGCTTTGTTATAAATAGATTAAATTAACAAATAAAAAAATTGCATTCCTTATTCGCGGAAAAGGTTCTTTTTTATCTTATATGCATAGTAATAGTTTCTTAAAATTATTCCGCGGAGAAATATAATTAAAACTTAACATTTGTCTTTGTTATAAATAATTTAATTAATCTAGGATGTTCTGTTTTTTAATTGGTCTTATAAGCTATTTCGATACATACAAGATAAAAAATAATTTCTTTCTTTTTTAAGAACATTGTTAACATTTTCTATTTGTTAATGTAAGTATATTTTCTAAAATGTATAATAATAATTGATAATTGATAATGATTGATAGAGAATATGTGTAAGGGTTAAAGCTGAGAAAAAGAATGCTTTAAAAAAAAAACTTTTTTTAATAAATTTGTTTTAATAAAAAAAATGGTTGAAAAGTGAAGAGATGTATAATATCGCTTGAGGAATTTGTTAGGAATCGAATACTTCATAATTATAAAAAAAAAGTTGTATTGCCGTTAAACATTAACAGCAGTAGACCTCTTTCTGTAGTAAATTAAATATTTGTATTTATTTTATCTATGTCTCTTAAATATAATGATTTTATAAAAATTTCAATTTGTTGCAAAAATTTGCTAAACTTTAAATATTAAATTTTTTTATTCCATCTTGTCCATTAATGTTTGAACCTGCTCCTTGACAATATCTCGTGTCACAAGGAATGATTGATTTTTGGAGAAAAAAAAAAAAATTTTTAATAAATTTTGTTTACAATTTTATATTCTTTGAGTTGTATTGCAAATTGAATCTAGTGAAAACTCTTTTGAATTAAAATTAGCGATGGCTCAAAAAACATAACCTCAATAAGAAAATATTCTCACATCCATTATATATTGAAAGAAAAAATATATTACATTAGTATGATCGATTGTAACCCGTTTTATGAGAATAGCATTTTTTCTTGAAATGTCTCGTTCCCACAGGAAGTTCCACGAATAAATTATTTCCTTATGAGACAATAAAAGGGGTGATTGTTTTTTTTTTTTTTTTTGTTCTAAGCGATAATCCGGAAGGGCTATGCGATGCGTCGAAGCGCCCTCGCCCTTATTACCTGTCCCTCTGCCCCTCTTGCCCCTTTGCCCCTTCGAACCCTTTCTTGCACCTTTCGCGTGTGCGTGCACATGATCGCGCTCTTCGGCTCTTTCCCGCGAAAAAAAAAATTAACAGAGAAAACGAGATAAAACAAAAAGAGCCCAAGGACTTGGTGTGTAGTCGCATCGCGCTCTCTTTTCAAGGGGCCTTGCTTTTTTTGCCGCGACCTCTCGTTACGAAACACTTTTTTCTGGATAATTTTTTGTCCCTCTGTGCTATGCTATAGGCTTACGAGGAGACACGGCGCGACTCTGCGCACTGAGGGACTTGTATTTTTTTTTTTTTTTTTTTTTTTTTTTTTTTTTTCAAAAAACATCTTCCCGATGCGTTTGGCGTTTTTGCCATTAATGAAAGCGTGAGATTCAGGAAATTGTCTTCGGAGAACATTTATAAGGATTATTTATTAAAACTAGCGTTATCAATCGCGCACAAAAGGCGTACGTGTAGTTTTTCGACTTGAGGGTATAAACATAATTTTTAATAAATTTTTTTTTTATAAAAGTGTCTTCTTAATCATATATACATCATTCAAAGAGAGTACAAAACGAGAAAGAGATATATGTTTTCGAAAATCAGCTTTTTGAACATTTTTTTTTAATGCAATTTAAATTTTTTTTTGACTTTATGTTTTTAAAGACTCTTTTCAAAAAAAAAAAACTATTTCTTTCTTAAATTCACTATAGCATCATCAGTAATGCGCAAGGCGTGCATTTAGTTTACCGATTTGAAGAAAAACATAATTAATAATACAAACAATTTGTTTTCATATGAGTATCTTCAAAAGCATTCGATGTTTTTTAAAACACAATTTGTCTTTTCTTTGACTTTATGTTTTGAAAGACTCTTCTTTAAAAAAATATTTCTTTCTTAAGTTCACTATCCTCAATGGCACGCGCGCGTATGTAGTTTTCCGACTTTAACAGGAAAACATCATTTTTAATATACATTTTTTTTATCACATAAGTATCTTTAAAAGCATAAATTCAAAGAAAGTAAAATTCTGCACAAAAACAGTTTTTAAAGATTCTTGAACAAAAAAACGATTTCTTCATTAAATTTATTAGCATGATTCATCAAACGCAATGCACGCGTAGTTATTTATTTTTGAGGGGAAACATAATTTTTAATATAATATACTTTTGTTTTATCAAAATATTTTTTTTTCATATAAGTATATCATCAAAAACATATACTCAAAGAAAGTTAAATTTTATGATAAAACACGAAATATACCTACTCAAAGAAATTCAAGTTGTGCATACAAAGTTGCAAAGAGGTTTATATTTCCGAAAATTATATTTTCGAGAAAAAAAAAACATTTTTGAAAAACACCATTTATAATACAAAATTTATTTATGTAAGTACCTTCAAAAGCATACATTTAAAGAGATTCAAATATATCGTAGCACAATATTAGTACGAAATAAACTCAAAGAAATTCACATTGTGCATAAAAATCCTTAAAAATATTTATGCTTCCGAAAATCAGGATTTTTGAAAGAAAAACATTTTTGAAAAACAGAATTTGACTTTCTTTGAGTTAATGTTTTTAATGATTACTTAGGAGAAAAATTAGTTTTGTTCCAAACCACATTTCGAATAAAAAATTACTTTTTTTCAAATAAACAAAAAATATATGTTTTTTTCAAAAACATAAATTCAAAGAAAGTCCAATATGATAACAGGATACAAAATAATCTCCAAGAACGTGAAATGTTGTATAAAAATCACTAAAGAGATACATATGTTTCCGAAAATCAGCTTCTCGAAATTTTTTTTTTCAAGCCCAATTTGACTTTCTTCGAGTTTGTATTTCTAAAGATTCTTTAGATAAAACTATTTCTTTTTAATTTACATCACTTTCAATATAAAATATATTTTTTTTCATATAAGTATTTTCAAAGGCGTAAATTCAAAGTAAGTCAAAGTATGCATAAAAAAACCGTAAAAAGATGTATATCTCCGAAAATCAACTTTTCGAGAAAAAATTTTTTTGAAAAACACTATTTGACTTTCTTGGAGTTTATCTTTTTGAAA
>NC_046661.1:141546612-141562752 GCF_010883055.1 Belonocnema kinseyi | reverse complement strand
AAAAAAAAAAAAAATTTAACACAGTTTGACTTTCTTTAAATTTATGTTTCTAAAGATTCTTTAGAAAACACTATTTATTTTTAATTTACATCACTTTCAATATAAAATATATTTTTTTTCATATAAGTATTTTCAAAGGCGTAAATTCAAAGGAAGTCAAATTGTGCATAAAAAGCGTAAAGAGATTATATTTCCAAAAAATTAACTTTACAGAAAAATACATCAAGTGAGAGAAGTACTTTTTTTTAAAATGATTTTTGGACAAATACTTCACTTTCAGGCTTTTTTATGATGACGATGCTAGTTTTAGTGAATAATCTTTATAAATATTCTTGAAACTTATATTTTAAAAAAGCTGTGTCTCGTCGTCTATATATAGCATAGATGGACAAAAAAATATTCAGAAAAAAGTGTTTTGTAACGAGAGGTCGCGGTAAAAAAGCAAAAAAACAAAACTCCTTGAAAAGAAGCTCGATGCTAGTAAACTTAGAAAAATAGTTTTTATTATTATTTTTTTTTTTAAGAATCTTTATAAACAAATTTTGGGACAGAAGTTTACAAAAAGCCTCAAATAGATTATGTTACTAAAAATTAGTTTTAAAAAATGATATGAACCCAAAAAATTCGAGTTTCTTTAATGTTGTTTTTGGAAACATATACTTCTCTTTTTTTAGCCTCTTTTTCTGCAATTTTATTACAAACTTTACACAAAAAAACTTCGAATAAAATATTTATGTTTCTAAAAAATTGTAAAAGAAAATTCTATTTTTGAGTTTATTTTTTATTCAAAACTTATTTTTTGGAATATGTGTACTGTTCAGAGTTTTCTGTGCAAATCTATTACAAAAATTGACTTTGTTTTAGTTTATTTTTTTAAATATTCTTTTTAAAAAAATATTTCCTGTCTAAAGTTAATAGCATCATTAATCGCTCTCGTGTAATTATTTAATTTAAAAGAAAAAATTATTTTTAATACACATAATATTGTAAACAAATTTCTTTAGTTCAAAGATATGGGTCACGCAGAGAAATTATATTTTTGAATAAAAGAAAGCATTTCTTAAAAATATTTTTTTTCATTTAACTAAAAATAAGTTTAAGATCCTTTCAAAATTCATTTTAAAAAACTTACTTTTTTTCATTATTGAAAAATCCACATTTTGTTGAATTTTTTTTTTAATATTCTTAAGGTTTAAATTATTTTTGAAACTTTTTACTAAACCTTCTTAATGTCTTTTAAAATATATTCCAATTTTGTCTAATATTTTTAAATCGTTTGCAAAATTTAAAAAATGCCTCTAAATGTCTAAATCCTCTAAATTCTTTTTTTTACAATTTTGGAAGTCCTTTTGAATTTTTTGAGATACTTTTAAATATTCTTTTTAAATTATTATTATTATTATTATATATATAAATGATTTTTAATTTTTCCAGGGATTTTTAAGAATTTTTTAATTATTTTGTAAACTTTCTAAATCTACAAAAAGCTTCAAAAGTTTATTTTAAAACCTTCAAAAAAGTATATTTAAAAAAATATTTTAACCAATTTTTCAGGTTACAAAATGAAAAATTTGCCTTTTATCGTTAAATTCATTTTAATTTTATTTAAAAATTAATTTTTTTAAATTGATAATATTAATTAAAATTAAATTTGAGCTCAATTAATTTCGAAAATTTTAATTATAATTGAACATTTTTAATTAACCCTGATACAAAAGGTATAAAAAATGAATTTATCTTTTTAAATAATTAAATAAAATTTCTTTTAAATTTTTTTTCTTAAAATTTAACTATTTGGGTGAAAATGAACGTTTTTGTATAAATTCAACAATTTCATAAAAATTTCAACCAAGTATGTGGTAGAAACTTCCACTATTTTGCAGAAGATTTAAAAAAAAATTAATTAATTTTTTTACTTTAAAATTAATTTTTTTAAATCAAAATTTATCTAATTCATTTTTGTTTAAAAACTCAACTATTTGTTTGAAAATTTATGTCATTTGTTGAAAATTCTTCTTTTTTTTGTTGTAGAGAATTGATTTTTTAGGTAAAATCTGTTTGATAAAAAATTAATCTTTCAAGTAAGTCAAGAGTCCTTTACTTTATGTGCCTGATATAAAAAATTTGAAAATTAAAAATTTGGTTTCTTAAATTTCGTGCCATCAATTTTACTAGATAGGATTACAACCAAATAAGAGACAATTCTAAAAAAAAAAAATCACAGAAAGAAAACAATGAAAGAGCTGAGAATCCTTTCTTCTATTAAGACTTAAGTGTACGTGTGAAATAGAAAAAAAAATGTAAGGGTGGATGTGACATTGAGGTCAATTTGGAATCTCTTGTGAAATTTTAAAGAAGAACACCTGCCGCGCGTTCAATGCAGACAGCAAAGTTAAAGAAGGATTGTGCTCAGTATCGATCTCGAGAAAAAAAAAATACCGAAAAAAAGGAAGAGAAAAAACATCTCAAACCCTTTCCTCCAAGAGATAAAAAAAAAATCTGCAAGTGTGGAAAAAATTAATTTATTCAAGGTGGGACCCCGTGGGAATTCATCTCTTTAATTCCGCCCTTGATACACAATTTTATGGGAAAATGTTAATGAATTTTATTTTATTTTTTTTCTTATTCAGTAAGTAAAAATAAATTGATAATTATCGTTCAAAAAAAATGTTGGACTATTTTTGACCCCCCCCCCCTCCCTCTCATTGACGGGAGCGGTTTAAAATTATAAAAAACGGAGAAAATAGATTTCCAGTGAAATATATTGCATTTTCAACAAAGTAGTCGAATTTTCAATTTTTGGCAAAAAAATTAAATTTTAAATAAAATCATTGCATTTTTAATGAATCGAATGTTCGAAAAACGAGATTAAAATATAACAAAAAATAGTTGCATTTTACAAAATAATTGAATTTTTAACACGAAAAGTTGAATTTTCAACGAAAAAGAGGAATTTTTAACAAAATTATTAACTTCTCAAACAAATCCATGATTTTTTTACAGAAAAGAATTATTTTCTCCGGAAAAGAAGGGAATTTTCAACTAATTAAATAAATTTCCAAAATTGTTCAGTTTCGAAGACAAAAAGGCGAATTATTTAAAAAAACAGTTAAATTTTAATCAAAAAGTTTAATTTTCAACAATTTGTTAAAGTTTCAACCTCAAATAACAAATTTTTCACATAATTGCATTTTCGACCCAAAAATATAAATTTTTAACAAAAAAGTCAACTGATAACCAAATAGTGGAGTTTTCAGTTAATATTATGAATCTTGAAAAAAAAATTAATTTCAATTACAAATTATTTCAACTCTAAACCAGATATTTTATTTTTCAACAAAAAAATATAGTAAAGATAATTTTTTAATTTAAAATATCACTTTTCCCCCCAAAAAGAAATAAGTACATTTTCAGTTTAAAAAAATTAATTCTCAACATATTAGTTCCATTTTCAACAAAGGATAAAGTTTTCAACCAAATAGTAGAATTTGGATTAAAATAAGATAAATTCCGAATTTTCAAATTAATTTTTAACCAAAAATGGAATAGTTACAATTTTAGTTTAAGAAAACTAATTCTTTTAAATGGAAAGAAATAGTTAAATTTTAAAGAAAAGAGATGAATTTTCAATTAAAATGATGAATCTTTAACAAAATATTTTAACATTCAAATCAAAAAACTAGTTTTAACCAAAAAGATTAATTTTCTAAAAATGGAATAGTTCCATTTTCACATAATCAAATTAATTTTTAATCAGAAGAATGAACTTTTGATAAATTAGTTAAACTTTAAACAAGGCATTTTGAACAATAGTTCAACATTTAACCAAATAATTTATTTTTTTACCTAAAAGATTAATTTTCTTCCAAAAAAGAAAAATTAACAAAATTCGTGAATTTAAATCGAAATCAATTCAGATCAATTTTTAATTAAAATATCAATTTTCAACAAAAAATAAGATAATTATATTTTTGGTTTGAAAAACATTAATAAAAAAAAGAAGTTTCAGCAAAGTAGTTGAATTGTCAACCAAGGAGATAAATTTTCAACAAAAATGAAGAATCTTTAAAATAAAAATGAATTTTCAAAAATAGTTCAATAAAAATAGTTTCCTAATCAAAAAGATTAGTTTTCTAAAACTTGCATAGTTCAGTTTTCATTTAAATCATTAATTTTCAAGTAAAAATGAAATGAATTTTCAAAAAAAAAAGTGAATTTTCAAAAAAAAGTTCAATATTAAACCACATAATATAAATCTCCTATAAAAGGAGGATTTTTTAATACAAATTAATTCATTTTTAACAAAGAAGTTCAAATAAAAATATCAGTTTTAAAGAAAAATAAAATAGGTACATCTTTAGTTAAAAAAAATTAATTCTAAAGAAAAGAATTTTCAACAAAGTATATAGTTAAATTTTAAACCAAAAAAATTAATTTTACACTGCAATAGTAATTCTTCAACAAAACAGTTCAACTCAATGAATTATTTTTTAACCAAAAAAAAAAAGAATGTTTAACAAATTCGTTATAATTTAAGCAAATTAGTAGTGTTTTTTAAATTTTAAATATTTAATTTTGTTTAGAATGCCGATTCAATAGTTTTGTTAGTCATACTTTATATTTTTTGCAAATTTAAGAATATTATATTTTTAAACAATGCGTCAGCGAAGTCAGTTTAATTTGCATTTATTTTGAAAAAGGCTTCAGAATAAAATTTATATACAAAACTTCTTTTAACGATCATCGAATACCAAGAATTGCATGTGATTCATTTTATTTTTGTCAAACGAATGTTCCTTTCAACAACCTTTTCTTTGTTTTTCTCAACTTTCCTGTTTCTTATAAAAATTCTTAAATGCGTCACGATCGATATTTAGATGCCAAGAAGTATTTTCACTCTCTTTTTTATAATCATTTTTTGGCTGCTTATTTATCATTGGAACAGTTGAATTCCATTAAATTTAATATACATACGTTACAGAGAAAATAAACACAAATGGACATAAACAAAAGAAAATAAGGCTCATTTTATTAACGGATGAATGTGAATTTCATTCAGTTCGAATTTCTGAATAAACTTTTTAGGGGGAAACTCCCTACAGTGGATAATCATTAATTGAAAATACTAATATATGCGAAATAATTAATTAAAGTTAATTAATAGTCAAAGAGAGTATAAGTGTTCATAAATTAAATTAAAATTATTGAATTTTGCACTGATGAGATTTCTTGCACCTGAATATATTTTTTTAATTTATTTAGAATCTCACTTTTGATCGAAAATGTAATTTAATTATTTTCGTTGAAAATTTAACTATTTGAACCACTTTCTTAAAAATTCATTTTATTAGTTAAAGATTGAACTGTTGATTGGAAATTGATTTTTTTCCGGCTGAAAGCAATTTTTACAATCTTCTCGTTTGAAAAATCTTCTTTTTTGTTGAAAATTCAACTATTTGTTTTTAAATGTTGAGGAATTTTTTTGAAAATAATTTTTTTTTCTTAGAATCATTTTTTCTGAGAATTAATTTTTTCAGCTGGATATGTAACTTCAGTTTTTACTTATTGAGATTTTTAATTCAAAATTAAACTTTTCTAGTTGAAACTTCCACTATTTGGGAAATTCTTAAACTCTTTTAGGGACAATTATTTTTTTTATAATAATTAATTTTTTAACTGAAGATGCGCGTTTAAAAATTTTACTATTTTGTTAACAAATCAAATTTAAATGAAAATTTAACCATATTTTGGAAATTTCAAAATTCGACGATTAAGTTGTAAATTCATAGTCGTGAGATGAAAAGTCTACTATTTTTTTGAATATTTGTCCCATTGGTTTAACTTTTTTTTAAATTGAATTATTTAAACCAATTTTTTTAATATGTTGTTAAAAAATTTTCTTTTTCCATCGAAAATTAAACTTTTTTTATTGAAAAATCGTCTTTTTCACAGAAAATTTCACTATTTGGTTCAATTTTTTTTACCGAAAATTGAACTGTTTATAGAAAATTTCAAAATTTTTGATTTGGTTGCAAATTTATCTTTGTGCGATGAAAAGTCAACTATTTTTATAAAAAAATTTCTCTTTGACTTAACCCTTTTTTTTTGGAAATTGAATGATTGTTTTTTAATTGAACTATTTTTTTAAAAAAAGTCATGTTTTTCATAGAAAAAACTAAAAATTCGTGTTTTTTTTTAGAAAATTCCACCATTTGGACAAAAATTAGTAGTAGTGTTTTTCTTCAAAAATCGAACGGTTTTATTAAAAAATTAAGTATTTTTTAAAGAAAATTAGACAATTTAGTTAACAATTTTTTTGGCAAAAAATGTAATTATTTTTTTGAAAAATCGGCAACGTTTAACAATCTTTTTTTTTATCTTGCGATTTGGTTGAAAAATCATCATTGTAGGTTGAAAATATATTTATTTGGCTAAAAACTGAACAATCTTGTTAAAAATGCATTTTTTTATTCAACTATTTTTTTAACAATTCATCTTTTCACATTGAAATTTCTTTATTTTTTTATTGTTGAAAATTTATATATGTTATTTGAAAATTTAACGATTTGATTAACATTCAATTATCTTTTCGAAAATATATAAAAAATATTTTTTCTTCGAAAATTAGTCTTTTTTGATATTTAATTCACGTTTGTTGGTCGAAAAATCAACTAATTTGTTGAAAATTCTTTTCTTTTGCCTCTATTTTTTTGTTTTGTTTTTAAATTCATATATGGGGGTAGAAAAGTCTGCTAATTTGTTGAAAATTTTTCCTTTTTGTTAAACAATTTTGTGGTCAAAAATTTAACAAATTGTTTAAAAACTCATGTTTATAGGTTTTTCATTTACATTTTTAACTATTTGATTATAAATTCAACTATCTTTTTGAAAATTGAATGATTTTTTTTAATTTGACGATTTTATTGAAAATTCATATTTTTCATCGAAAAACAAACTGTTTAATTTGTTAAACATCCAACATATATCAAAAATATTTTTTCTCCTATTTTCGCCCGTTTTCAGATCATTTTATGTTGTGAAGTTTGCTTGATAAAAAAATATGAAAAATAGGAAAGTCGTGAACGACATTTTTGAGAAGTAAATGTGAATGAAGGTGTCTCTTTTCTATCGGCTCGACCAAATTCGGCTATAAATTCATACTGAAATTTCGGGACGACCTTTACATACCTATTATGAACCAATTACATAGAACCTTGTGCCCAAATCAACAATCCTTTTCCCTTTCCTTCCCCAGCACATAATAAAAATTAAATTCTATTCGTGTGCAGCCACCCACCCTATAAAATGATTTCTTGATCTTATTCAGATTACATAGAGACAGTCGAAAACCCGAAAGGATCTCGTTAGGGTGCTTACATGAGCAGCTGAATAACGACGATTCTATAAATTGGATAATAAGAGAAAAAGGCTCCCT
Organism: Belonocnema kinseyi; assembly: GCF_010883055.1. Classification (NCBI taxonomy): domain Eukaryota; kingdom Metazoa; phylum Arthropoda; class Insecta; order Hymenoptera; family Cynipidae; genus Belonocnema; species Belonocnema kinseyi. The sequence continues at coordinate 141,555,317 of NC_046661.1, read as the reverse complement.
TAATTTAACTCACATCTGCCTCAATAAGACTATTTTTTAGAAAACTTCCTCCAGTTATTTAATAAAAATTGCACAAATACGACTGAAATTATTTTGTTGTGCGAATAAAATATTCTTCTCAGTGTATTATAGCTATTTCCTCTATTTAGGTTTTTATTCATTTTAAAATTACCCGCGCTTTTTCATGGTCGCATCTTGACCAATTAGAACGTGGCTTGAAACAATGCTAGCGCCCGCAGCCATTCGTGTTGCTTTCATTCTTTCAGAGGACGCGTACCCAGCAAACACGTTCTGTAACTGATCCAGATCAAATATGGGACTGCGTTCTAAAACAGTTGTTACAAGATGGTGACAGAAATCTTCTAGAACAAAAAGGTAATGATGTTCTAGAACACTGTGACAGAAATATTCTCGAACTATGTGACAGCAATGTTCTGTAACAGTTGCTATGTCGATATCCCGGACGTATCATTTTTGTTAGTCAGGACTGTGTACGCGCTATCCCGGATCAAAATATATCCATGGGGGTATCAAAATTTCTGACTCGCAGGATATTCCGACGGGTTATCCCTGGAATAACCAGGCACATAAATGGGGTCAAATCGAATATCCCGAAATATCCTATAGCTGCTAGCAGTACATAACACTGTTCCATATTTGATAAATAACAGTTCTAGAACTGTTCTAGAACTGTTATAGAATTGACGGAGATTGTTTGCAACGCAGCGTACCACAGTTCTAGAATTGTTCTAGAAATGTTACAGATCGATTGTCACTGCGTTCTAGAGCTGTTAAAGATTTGTTATACAATATTTGTAATTAAGTTCTAGAATTGTTCTAGAAATGTTCTAGAAATGTTCTAGAAATGTTCTAGAATTGTTCTAGAAATGTTCTAGAAATGTTACAGTTCGGTTGTCACAGCGTTCTAGATCTGTTACAGAATTGTTACATAACACTGGTTACCGCGTTCTAGACATGTGACAGATCTTACGTCACAGCTTTCTAGAACTGGTACAGAATTGTTCTAGTGTATGAGGGATGCCACAGATACCCGGATGTTCATAACCTGTCACTAACCTGTTCTAGATCAAATTCTTTTGTGTTCTAGAACAGTCACAGATCTGCTCTGTAACCATGTTTGCTGGGTAATAGAGTAACCTAACTTTTTTCAACGCTCCTCACATACCTTTAAAGTCAACATTTTCAAGAAAATAGTTGAATTTTCAAACAAAAAATATTAATTCTTTACCAAGAGGTGAAGTTTCGGCGAGAGAGACTATGTAATTCTTTAGAGTTTCTAATTAAGTCCATGTGACGAGTGAGTCACGTGACTAGATTCCTAACATACCGGCACTTTTTTGTTTCTCAACTTATTTTCAGACGAAGCCCCACATCAAGTTGAAAATTTGGGATAATAAATAAGAAGAACTGAGGAAGGTGGGTCTGGTCATCAATTATAATAATTATGAAAAAAGTATAAAAAAATTATTTACAAAAAAAAACATTTTTAATTATTTTTATAAATTTAAGACCAGACTCACCTTTCTTCGTGTTTTTGATTTATTATCCCAAATATGTTCAACTCGATCTGGGGCTTTGTGTGTAAATAAGTTGGGAAATAGAAAAAGTGTCGGTAAGGTAGGAATCTGATCACGCGATCCACTCATTATATGGCCTTAAGAACTTTTCTACTAAAATAGACTACTTTTCCAACACGAAGGACTAACTTTCAAGAAAATAATTAAATTTACAACAAAATAGTCGAATTTCCAAGCAAATAATTTGTTTATCTTTTTTGAAAAGTAAAAAAAAAAATTAAAGTATTCTTTAAAATTGCATATTTTTCGGGTTGAAAAATCAACTGTTTTGTAAAAAATTCGTCTTTTTGTTTAAAAATATAAACACTTTAGTAGAAAATTAAACTATTTTATTAAAAATTCATACTTTTGGTTATAAATTTATATTTTTGGTTTAAAATTAAACGTTTTCATAGATAATGCGTGTTTTTGTTTTCAAAATTCAAATTTTTGTTTAAAACTGTATTTGGTTAAAAACACATTTTTCGTAGAACATTATAAAAATCTTCATCTTTATCTATAGTAAAATCTGTATCTTCTTGGTGAAAAATTCAACTTTTTAGTTGAAAATTTAACTATGTGGGTAAAAATTCACCACTTTTATTGAAAATTCAACTGTTTCGTTGTGAATATCTTTTTTTGTTAAAAATTATGTTTTTCAATTAATTCCAATTTTTGAATTGAACATTTAACAATTTGGCAGAAAATTAAACTTTTTGGTTGAAAATTTAATTTTTTGCTTAACACTCATGCTTTTGTTGCAAAATCAACTATTTGGTTATAAATTATCTTTTTGTCAAAAATGAATATTTTTTTGTTGAAAATTCTTCTTTTTTAAAGAATTCGATTTTTTACTTGAAAATTTGACAGTTTGGCAGTAAATTAAACTATTCGGTTGAAAATTGTTTTTTTTTTTAAATTAATATTTGTTGTTGAAAATTTAACAGTTTTGTAGATCATTCGTGTTTTTTTGCTTCAGAACTCACAAATTTCAGAAAATTGTATTTTGTTAAAAATTCGTCTTTTTTGGTAGAACATTTATCTTGTTGATTAAAAAATCATCTTTTTTGGATGCAAATTATTTGGTTTAGCTGAAAATTTAAAAATTTCAGTTTAAAGATTCATTATAAAATTAAAAATTCGTTTTTTTTTGTTTGTTTAAAAATTAATACTTTTATCTGAAAATTGAATTTTTGTTTAAAAAATTATCCTTCATATAGTAAAACATTGCAGTATTCGGTGGAAAATTAATATATTTTGATAAAAATTCTTTTTTTTTGGTTGGATTTTTTAAACCAAATAGTTGAACTTTTAATTTAAAAAAATTTAACCTAAAATTGAATAGTTTTGCAGAAAACTCGTCTATTTGGCTTGAAAATGCAACATTTCTGATCAAAATGTTTTTCATTATTGACTGAGTAATCTTTCTAATTAAAAAATTTTGTTGCAATATTTTGTTAAAAACACATTTTTCTTTGATAAAAGATGATTTTTCGGCTGAAAATTAATTTTAGAAGCTAACAATTCAACTATTTTATTCTTGGTTGAATATTCTTTTTTTTTTATTAGCTAAAAATTCAACTATTTGGTTAAAAATCCATCTATTTTCTTCATTTTCATTGTTCGTTTATATTTTAAATTTTAGTTACAAAATTAATTTTCAGCTAAAATTTTCAACAACAAAATGTTGACTGCTTAAGCAACGAGACGAATTTTGAACAACAAAAAATTGACTTTTTAATAAAAAAGGATAATTTTTCAAACCGTTGTTTAATTTTCAAAAAAGTAGATTATTCATTTTCAACCGAAGAAAAGACTAACTTTCGATAAAAAAGTTGAATTTCCAACAAAAGAAATTAATTTTTAACCAAACATTTATATTTTAAAAGAAAAAGATAAATTTTCAACAAAATACGTAAATTTTCAAACAAATATTTGAACTTTTAAGTAAAAAAATGGTTTAAGTCAAAAATGGAATAGTTTTGTAAAAAAACTCGACTTTTAAATTTGAAAATTCAACATTTTGGATTAATTTTTTTCTTTATTGAATGAAACATCTTTTTCAATGAAAATAGTACTATTAGTTAAAAATTAACATGTATTCTTAAAAATACGTTTTTCTTTGCTGAAAATTAATTTTATAAACAAAAAATTTAACTATTCCATTCTTGGCTAAAAAATTCAGGTATTTCGTTGAAAATTCGTCTTTTGACAAGTCAATTTAACTATTTGGTTAACAGGTAAATCCCTTTGTTAAAAAATGGACTCTTTTACTTTAAAGTTCAACTATTTCATTTATAACTATTTATTTAAAAATTACTGTTTTTGTGTGATTGGTTCGTCCATTTGAATTAGAGTCATCTGTTTTGGTAGACAATTTTTTGTTGCAAATTCAACTATTTTCTTGAAAATGTAATATATTTCTCGGAATTGGGGGGGGGGGGGGGGGGGGGGGGGGGGGGGGTCAACAATTATCAAGAACTGGTAACGTACAAGTTTAAGGACGGCGCCTTATGCATGAATTTTGTTACACAGTTCAAATGAAAAAAAAGTTTGAATATACAGACTGGAAATATAAACATATCAATCCGAGGGTTGAACCTTATTTTTCAACCCCTAGTTTTTTCATGTTTCAACGTAAAGCATGCAAAAAAATTTCAAATCCGTTAGACAAATTTTCAATATGGAGGCAATTGTTGGATGATCGGCCATTTTTATAAAATCTTATGGGTACAGGGGTTGAATGAGGGGTGAGGTTTGTGGGCCGGTCCCTTTCTAGAAATGGGGCTAGACCCCTAAATCCGACCCTCGTTCAATTTATGTAACCAACCCCAGAAGGTCGTTGGGTCCAAACAATTACTAATTTAATCAAAAAAAAAAAAAACCCCCTTAGGCATGAATAATAGAGGCTTTTTTTTGCAAATTCCCCAATAGACAAAAGAGATTCGTTATATTATTTGAGGAATTGTTGCAAATAAATGGCGACAGCCCTTTGTTGAATATTATATGTACTCTATTCAGGATGACAAAATACTCAACGGAAAAGACAAATTTTCTTCCAGTTTGCGCAGGATGTTTGAAAATTATGGCGTGGTTTACTGATTTTCAAAATTTCTATTTTAAGGAAATCCTTTTCTCAAAATTTATGGTCTCTCTCATAAATTTTATTTTTGATTGTCCTGAGAGGATGTTGAGTATGCTCTATGAACAGAGTATGGTTGCATTTTAAATTTGAATTTTTTTCCATTTATTATCCAACTTAGGATGTGGGAATGAAACTATGCAAACTGAGTAATTTATTTTAATTGTTTTTATCACAAAAACAGATTTTAAAAAAATTTATTCGTTATGAGTAAAATCATAATGTTTTTGCATAAAATAGATGCATTTTTAAAAAAGAATGGAATAGTTGAATTTTTGGGTAAAAAATTAATTTTCACAAAACAGTGAATTATTAACAAAATAGTGGATACTTCAAATAATAAATATTTTTATTTTTTAATAGAAAAACGGAGTTGCATTTTTGTCAAATAAAGATAGTTTTTGTACAAAAACAGATGAATTTTGAAATCTTAGAGACGATTTTTCAGTGAATGGACAATTTTTATCCAAACTGTCGAATTTTTTATCCAAAAATATTATTTTGAAACAAAAAAATGAAATTTCAAGAAAGTAGATAAACTTGTAAACAAATAGTTCCATTTTCAGAAAAATTATTTGTTTCGAAAAAAAGACGAATTTTGAATGTGTAGTTGATTCCAACTGAAAAATATACATTTTCAAACAAAAATTTAATAACTAAATTTTCAGTAGAAATGAATTTTTAAGTAAAATTATCAATCTTTAATAAAAATAATGAATTTTTAATAAATAATATTTTTAATTAAATAAATAAGACGGATTTTAAATGAATAAATTTAATAACTAAAGATTTATCATAAAAAAATTGTAAATTTGATTTAAAAAATACGAATTTCTACACAGGATTGAAATTTCATTTAAAATTTAAATAAATAGTTGAATTTTCAATAAAAAAAATAAATTTGAAAGAATTTAATTTTGAACAAAATAGATAAATTTTTAAACCAGTAGCTGAATTTTCAGCAAAAAAATACATTTTCAAACAAATAGTTGAAATTTCAAACCAAAAAGTAGTAGCTGAAATTTTCACAAAAAAGGATTTAAATTTTAAATAAAAATCAGTTAAATCGTACCAAATGAGAAAGATGTTTAATGAATAAATTTAATAAATAAACTTTTTTCCGAAAAAATATGTGATTTGTATTCAAAAATACGACCTTTCTACAAAAAGTTGAATTTTTAGCAAAAAAATTAAGTTACAAACTAATAGTTGACTTTTCAATAAAAAAAAAACTAGAAACAAGAAAGATAAATTTTTTATCAAATAGTTGAATTTTTAACACAAAAAAAAAATAAATTGGAAAAAAATTGAATTTTCAGTTAAATAGATAAACTTTTAACCAAATTGTTGAATTTTCGAACAAGATTAAAAAAAAAAATTAATTTGGAACTCTATAGTTGATTTTCAAATAAAAAAGACACTTTCTTAACTAAAAATTAAACAACTAAATTTTTAGTTAATAAATTAATTTTTATGTAAAATTATAAATCTTCAACCAAAATAATGAATTTTTAATAATGTTGTTCAACTTTCAAACAATGTAGTTGAATTTTCAACCAAAACTTAAAATTTTTAATTAAAATCAGTTAAATTGTACCAAATAAGATGGATTTTTAATGAATAAATTTAATAAATAAAGATTTTCCATCCAAAATTTGTAAATTTGATTGAAAAAACACGAATTTCTACAAAAGGTTCAACTTTTATAAACAAATTTAATATATAGTTGAATTTCAATCAAATAAATAAATTTGGAAAAAAAATTTAATTTTTAACAAAATAGATACATTTTTAACCCAGTACTTAAATTTTCAGCAAAATAGATTAATTTTTAACCAAATAGTTTAATTTTCAAACCAAAAAGTAGTAGCTGAATTTGCAGACAAAAAAGATTTAAATTTGAAATCAAAATCAGTTAAATTGTACCAAATAAGACGGTTTTTTGATGAATAAATTTAACAAATAAAAAATTTAAATCAGAAATGTGTGAATTTAAATTAAAAAATTCGATTTTTCGACAAAAAGTTGATTTTTTTACAAAAAAATTATTTTACAAACTACTAGTTGATTTTTCAATAAAAAAAAAATTAGAAACAAAAAAGATAAATTTTTAATCAAATAGTTGAATTTTCATACATTTTTTCACAAAAGAAAACGAATTTTTAACGTTATAGTTGATTTTCAACTAAAAAAGACACTTTTTAGCCAAAAATTTAGTAACTAAATTTTCAGTAAAAAAATTAATTTTTAAGTAAAATTATAAATCTTCAACGAAAACAATGAACTGTTAATCAATTTGTTCAAAACTTTCAACAAAAGTAGTTGAATTTGCAACCAATAAAGATTTAAAGTTTAAATCGAAATCAGTTAACTTGTAAGACGGATTATTTTTAAGAAATGTAATAAATACAAATTTTTCATCCAAAAATAGGAATTGGTTACGAAACGGTTGAATTTTCAACCCGAAAGTATGAATTTGAAAAAAAATTTTTAACAACAAAAAATGCATTTTTAATCAAAAATTAAATAACTAAATTTTCACTAAAAAGAAATGAATTTTCATCAAAAATAATTTTGAAGTAACATTATAAATGTTCAGCCAAAAGAATGAATTTTTAATAAATTTAATTTAATAACTAAAAATTTTTCACCCAAATGTTGAAATTTAAATCCAATCATACGTCTTTGTTAGAAAACCGTTACATTTTTAACCCAAAAGTATAAATTTTGAAACAGAAATGGAATTGTTAAATTTTCAGTTAAACAAATTAATTTTCAACCAAAAAAACGTATTTTTAATAAAATATAGTTAAGTTTTAAACTAGGCGGATGTATTTTCAATGAAAAAAGATTAATTTTTATATAAAAAAAGAACATTTTCAACAAAATAATTTAATATTGAACAAGCAAGATTTTTCAATCAATAAAGAAAAGAATATTTTATCCAAGATATCGAAACTTGGTTGAACCTTTAACTATTTTACTGAAAATTCGTTTTTTTTTCGGTTGAAAAATGGTGTTTTTAACTGAAAATTGTATTTTTCAACTATATGGTTAAAAATTCATATATTTTGTTTAAAATTCACCTTTCGGTTACACAATGAATTTTTTTTACGTTTCAAATTCATAATTTTTTTAACCTATTATTTAACTATAAGCCCACTAATCCATTTTTAATCGTAAATTTATCTTTTTAGTTGAAAATTCAAATATTTGCTTAAAAATTCGTTTTTTTCGGTAGAAAATTAATGTTTCAAATTAATAATGTAACTAATCCATTTTTGGTTTAAAATTAATATTTTTTAGTTTAAAATTCAACTACTTTGTTAAAAATTCGTCTTTTTGGGTTGAAAATTTAACTTTTTGGTTGAAAGTGGACCTATTTTGTTAGAAATTCAACAATTTGGATGAAAATTTATTAATTTTGTTGAAGATTCATCTTTTTCGATAAAAAAATCTTCTTCTTGGTTATAAATTCATGTTTTTGGTTGGAAATTGAACTATTTGTTTGAAAATTGTTCTATCATGTTGATAATAAAACAATTTTGTTAAAAAGAATCCTTTTTGATTGGTGATTCATTTCAGTTGAAAATTAATTTCTTTGGTTGAAAATTTAACTATTTTGTTAAAAATTCTTTTTTTTTTTTAATTGAAAATTATTCTGTATATAGAGGTAATCAAGGATAATTCAATTTAATCTGGCCTAATCCACCTTCACTGGATCGCATTTTTAAGAGATGTTTCGCCTTCAATAAATCAATAATTACATTAGCATCATCATCATACATCTCTATCTCATCTTTTGCAAGCTATTCACATTCGCCACTATACCAGCAATCGTGTTTCGAGGAATGGACCAGTTTCTTCTTTCCTCCCTTTTTGCAATTTCTCCCCTTCGCGGTACCGCTCTTCTCTCTTATCCGGCGGATGGCGAAGGGGGGGGGGAGGCTAGCTTTGCTTGATGAGAATCCCCCAGTAAGAGAAAA
>NC_046661.1:141530025-141546512 GCF_010883055.1 Belonocnema kinseyi | reverse complement strand
GGGAAGGTGGTAAAGTAAAAAGTAGGATCGCCTTTGAGGGGAGCAAAGGGGATGATGTTCTCTGAGCAGGAGAGCATGGAGAGCATCACCGCTGATGCAGAGTGACGGCAGGCAATGAGAGGCGAGGAGTGCTCCTGGAATTGTGGTGGGGGAGTGAGAGCAAGAGAGGAGGTCATGAGCAAGGGAGAGGGAAGGGGAGCAGTGGCGGGGTGGAGCAGCGGCGACTCAGTCCATCTGCCCGGTGTTTTGTCCGCCGCGGGGAGAGGAATCGTCGCAAAAACTCACCTAACCCTTCCTTGATTACAATGCCGGCAAAAAGCGAAATACTAACCGCCGCGCTGCCGCGCGCAAACGGGCGCTCCTAAGAAACTAGACCCGTTTTTGTAAACGGGAGCGCGCCCGGCTCCGTGAAGTATCGGACAAAGAACGCACACCCCCTGTCTTCTCTTCCACTCTTCTTCGGATGCCCACCACCCCTCCTCCCTCATCACCTCCTTCCCCGTAAACAATCTTATACACCCAAAAAACCTCCGTTTTTAACCAAATATTTGAAGTTTCAGCCAAAAATGGAATAATTGAATATTTTGTTAATAAAATTAATTTTCAACAATATCACTTTTCAACCAAAGAAATGCAATGGTTAAATATTCAGTTAAAGCAGTTGATTTTCAACCAAGAAAAACATATTTTTAACAAAATACTGAAAGAGCTATAAATTCTCAATTAAGAAAGATTTTGTAGTCAATAAAGAAGTTTCATCCTAAATATTATATAAAAACTTTTCAAATTTATCATTTTGCTTGAAAATTTAACTATTTGGTTGGAAATTCCTTTTTTTGTTTCATTAAAAACTGAAAAGTTTGAATAAAATTTTCTTCCACTAAAATTAATCAATTTTGAACGAAATAGCTGAATTTTTAACCAAAAATATTAGTTTTTTATCAAATTCGCCATTTTTCAACCACATACATGAATTTCTAATCGAATAGTTAAATTTTCAACTAAAAAAATTAATTAAAAAAAAGTTCAACAAAAATGAGTTGAATTTTCAACCAAGAAATATTTTTCAGTCAATGAAGAAAAAAAATGTCATCCAAAATGTTGATTTTTCAAGCGATGACTAATTTTATAGAAAATGTAATTTATTATCAAACAAAAAAAACGTATTTAAAAAAAAACACTTAAATTGTCAATCAAGTAGGTCTATTTTTAACCAAAAAAGGTGAAATTTCAACTAAAGAGTTGAATTCTCAACCAAGATAGATTTTTTAGTCAATAAAGAAAGAAAAATTTATTCTAAATATTTAATTTTCAAGCCAAAAATGTGAATATTCTACAAAAGAGTTTAATTTTCAACTTTTCACATTTCCCTCATCCTCGAAAATTTAAATATTTCCATGGAAATTCCACTTTTTTTAAAGTAAAAAAATTAACATTGTAAATTTAATTCTTACCTACTAAAAACAATGAATTTTGAACCAAATAATTCAATTTTCAAAAAAAAAATTAATTTTCAACCAAGAATATTCAACCAAAAATGTAATAGTTAATTTTTGTGATGAGTAAAAAAAAATTAGTTTTCGACCAAAGAAATTAATTTTTAACTAGAATGATGCATCTTTAAACATAAATGAAATAGTTGAATATTCCGTTAAACCAATTAATTTTCAACCAAGAATGAATCGTCCGACGAAATAGTTAAATGTTCAACTAAAAAAATTATTTTTTGCTAAAAAAGATAAATTGTCAACTAAAACTTAAACAATTAAATTTTAATTTAAAAAAATTAATGTTTAACCAGACAGATGAAATTTTAACTGAAACTGTAAATTAATGAATTGGAATAATTAAAATTTTCAGTTAATAAAATTACTTTCCACAAAAAAATTTCTTACAAAAAGAAAACTAATTTTTTTTCAAATAGTTACATTTTCATACAAAGTGATAAATTTTCAACTAAAATTATACATCCTTGACTGAAATAGTTGAATTTTAAACCAGAAAGATGAATTTTCAACTAAAGTGATGAATTTTTATCTAGAATAATTTAATTTTTGAACAAAAAGATAAATTTTCAACTAAAAAAGATGATATTTAATCAAAGAAATGAATTTTGAATTATGATGATGAATCTTCAATCAAAATAAGTAATTAAAAAGAAATAGTTTAACTGGAAACAAGTTAATTTACTTTCCAACCTAAAAGATGAATTTCCAACTAAATTGATGAATATTTAACTGAAATAGAAGAAAAAAAGCATAAAAGAATAATTTTCAAACCAGAAGTTTAAACTTTGACGAAAAAGATACATTTTCTACACACAAAAAATGATTTTTTAAGAAACAACGTGAATTTTCAAATAGTTGAAATTCCAATTAAAAAAGACACTTTTTAATGCAAATTTTTAATTTTTCAACTACGAAGATCAATTTTTATGCAAAAATAAAACAGTTACGTTTTGAATGGAAGAAGTTAGTTTTTAACAAAACTGATGAATTTTCAACTAAAATGATGAATCTTCAACTGGAATTGTTGAATTTTTTACCCAAAAGGTAAATTTTAAACTATAAAGATTTTTTTTTTTAAACGAATTTTCTTCAAAATGCATACATTTTTAAACATATTGTTTAATTTTTTATTTAAAAAATATCAATTTTCAACTAAATAGGCGACTATTTGTCCAAAAGTGGATACATTTTCAACAAAAAGTAGAATAGTTAAGTTTTCTGTTAAAATCTAATTGTTAATAACAACAAAATAACGGATTTTTCGCAAAGCTTTTTAGTAAAAAAAATTGATTTTCAACCAAGTAGTTACATTTTCAAAAAGAGATGAATCTTCAACAAAAAAAAAATTAATTTTTAAGAAAAGAGTTTAACATTTAAATAAGTAGTTGAATTTTTAACTAGAGAAAGATGAAATCGCAACGAACAATGTAACAACATTTTCTGTTATAATTCAGAAATATTTCTCCTTTGCAATACTACTTCTACTCTAAAAAGTATTTTTTTTTATTTGGAAAGGGCAACTTTCAAATTGTGATGAATTGTAACCTGGAACAAGGATTTTTTCAAATCCCTTTACTTCTAAATCCGAATTATAATTCTTTAAAAACATTTTTCAAATTTAATTTAAAATTTGAAAAAACTGTCTTCATAATGAAAAAATAAATCAAAATTATTTCTCTCATGAAACACTTCTGGCTATTTCCACCAGTGAGATTTCACTGGTTCATCTTGAGAGAGTGAAAATCATATAATTAACAGATGTAGGTTCTGAAATGAAAAAATTTGCTGCACCGAAAGAGAAAGGGAAAGAAGAAAGATGAAAAAAAAGTTTGTTGTTTAAATTTGAGATTTTTGGTGGAGAAATGAGGTACTGTGTGTAGAGCCAATTGACCTGAATAATCCCTTAGCAGCTCGTGGTACAGTCGTGTATGATCATCATCTCATCCTTTCTACCCGCAGCAATTATCCACTCGTCCGCCGCTCACTCTTTTCCTCGCGTCCTAAAGCACTTCTACTTCTTTTACTTTTTACTTTTTCCTCTCCTATTCTGTACGATTTTACCATGCGTACCTGACCGGGCGTCCACGTCTAGTCTGTCATTTACATAACGACTTTTTTTTGGCATGGGGCGCCCGTTTTTGTATCTGAGGAACGTGATGTGAGGAGGACCGAACGAACCTCTTTAGAAAGCAGAAATTGTTCTGCTCTGCAGGAATCATGTGTACGAGTATGTGCAGATGAAACTCAACTTATACTTTACTTCTTCATATACCACCCTGTAAAAACGCGCTTCCAATCTATTATATCTACTGAGTGAAAATTTCCAAAGCGAGTCTACAATTTTTGCTTTTGAAAGGGGAATTAAAACTTATAAGGTTTGAAAAATAATCTACTCATTATAGTATCAAGCCACATCATAAAAATCTGTTGAAAAAACTTCAATTGCTTATTTACAATGTGCGATTGAACATTTATGCATCGTTTGATTAACAAATTATTGGGTTAATTATAAATAATGTTGCTTAGCGCCGCGCACTGCTTCCTGCGGCAACCGCTCAGTGCGCCGCGCGCCGTCAGTTACCTTAAATTTGGCTTGAAGGCGTACTGCGCTTGTGCGAGCTCGCTTAAGAAGAACACGATGCGACAACCCGTTGCCATGGCAATAATAAGCGACGTGTTCTATTTGCGCACAGCTCGCGCAAGCGTAGCACTTCTACATGCCAAACTGGGGGCCACTCCATGCTGCAGTGACCGCTCCACAGTGGTCTAAAATAGAAATTTACTGTTCAGAATCCGTCTGCATAACGTATTTCTTGACGGATTTCAAATCTTTTGTTTTGTTTTAGAAATGTCTAGCATTATATTTTTAAGAGAACTGTTCTTTGCAATTTTTTAATTTTTATCACAGAGCAACATTATATAAGGAAACAAAATGACAAAATAGGCTATTTCAGCTTTGTGAATTTTTAATTCAAGAAAAAATAAAGAGAGAAATTCACTGATATTTGGAATTATTGAATCTGCATTTACAGAACAGAAAAATTCCAATAATATGTAACTTAATCATTGTAAACAATTTTGATAAATAAATACTTACTAGTGTTTTTTCTCAGTGAAGAAACTATTCGTTTCACGCTGCTCGCTGACATTTTTCATTTAATTCATCATTTATAACGAACAATTCACCAAAATTAATCAATTTTTAACAATTACCCAAATTATTATTTAGTGTCTCAAATCCACTTTGTTAATCAATGTTAGTTTATGTTCGGATAAATTCAGTGAAATCTCTGTCTCTTTTCTATGTAAACATAATAAATATTACTTTTTGTTTTAAAAAAATATTTATAACAATCATGTGCATAATTTTGAAGCATATTCGTTTGTTAAGCATCGCAAGAAGTATAATTCCAATAATAATTATTGAACATTTTTTTTACAAGGAAACGGCCATTTAAGACATTTGTTTGAACGAATTGTTATTAACAATCTGTAGTATTAAATTTTTTTTATGAAGCTCGAAGTACATAAATGCCTTTGAGGATAATTAATTTTTGATCACTTTTTGTCATAAAAATCAATTTAGTTATAAGAAAAATTTCTTTATTGATACTTTGTTTATAAAAGTGTTTATAAAAACAATTAATATTAAATTATGTCAATTGTTCGTTATAAATTATGAATTATTATTTCTTTGAAACTTAAACAATTTTGCTAAAAAATATCTTTTTTTTTTAAATTTAACTATTTTTGTCGAAATTTCGTCTTTTTGGGATGAATTTAACTTACAACTTCGAAAATTGTATTAAAAAATCATTTTTTGGTTGACGAATTTTCATTTTAGTTGAAAGTTTATCATTCTGGTTGAAGATAACATTGTTTTTTCGAAGAATTATTTTTTGTTTAAAAATTAATTTTTAACTGAAAGTTAAAGTTGAAAACTTCATCAGCTTAGTTGAAAATTCATTTCTTTGGTTAAAAATTGAATTATTTTGGTAAAAATTAATTTCTTTTAGAAACGAAAAAAAAATGTTTTTCTTTTGTGGTTTATCTGCGTGCAGCATCATTCAATGTATTGCTCGATTATTATTTACATATCGCAAATTATAAAAATTATAAAACAATACTTTCTGAAACAACACTTAGGTGCACCCAATTTTTAAACGCAGTTTAGAAACAAAAAAAATTTAGAAACACGTACTCGTTTATTAGACTAATTTCCAACCTTAACTAATGACACAATCCACTCTACCATTCTAAATCAAAGCGCGATTGTTTATTACGCTGAAAAAATTCTCGGTTGACCGACAAATGTTTGGTTGTCCTAACCAAATTTTTTAGTTGCTATAGAAGCAACACCCTGATTTTTTAGACTTGGAAAAAATATTATAGTTCTTACAAAATAGTTTTACTGAACGAACCTTATAATCGTAATCAAAATAAAATTATTTTTTGTCGAACGAACTAAACTTTGGTGGACCTAACAAAATGTTTCTGTTGGAGCAATACAATTTTTTTCAAAAAACAATTATTTTGTTAGAAAAGAAATTTATTTTGTAAATAAAATATTTTCTGCATGAGAAATTTTCGGAATACTTGGTGATTAGATGAGAGAGTAATTAATTAAGATATTTTTCGTAAATAATTTAATATACATTCAATAATTTCTTAATTACGTTCATGTATGTTTTTAGAATTGTAGATATTAAATACAACGAATAATAAAATTTACAATTGATTTACCTTGAAATACTTCTATTTGAGATCCTAGGCCCCATTTATCTAAAATCTGTTAGGCCACAACTCTTTTTTCAGCATTATTTTCTTTGATAGAAGTACAAAGAATATTAAAGATAAAAGTGAAGAGAGGTGATTTTCGCACGAATCCACTATATCGAAAAAATGTTCAGCTGCTCTTCATGATTCGAACGAGAGCGCATGCGTGGCTGCGTGTTCGGTACGCTCAGCAAAAAGTGCTTAACAAACCAAAACTGCTCAACAAAATTATTTTGTTGCTGGGACATTTTTTTTCTCAGTGTGCAATTGGATAGGATCCCAGTGGCCACCCAAGTCCTAAATTTTAGGATATCCCAGTGCCCACTGGTGAGATCTGACTGGAAAATAATAGCGAAAAATCTCGACAACAAAGTGTAAACCCAGTTCAAGGAATTAAGAGAAAAAAGTCTGGTTACACATATCAAATCAAGTAGAAATTCGTGTTTCCTGTTAAAAATATTTCTTTGGAGTCTAAAGAAACATGTTCAACCAATATACAGAAACATTCATACTTGATTAAATATGTTAAAATTGACTCTGTCCAAATGCTGTCCACAACGTGGACTGTCTCTCTCCTAAATGGGATGATGTTTTATCCAATCCGATGCATGAACGAGTAGAGGGGATTCATATGATTATACTTGAAAGAAGAAATTTGGCAGTATCGACTGAAAGGAATTGGAAAAGAAACGAAGCCATTCCGCCTAATAGCCATCGGTTGTCCCAGCAGTTGGACAAAAACATGTGCATCGCCATTCTATCTATGTTTGTGTACCAAGCAAGAGCGTGCCATAAAAATCTCACAGGACGAGTAGTCACCCTGCGCCGGATCGCGTCGCGTCGCGTATATAGCGTGAGACCGACGCGACGTAATAATAAGACCCGTTGGCCAGTTTTTTAAACCCCCTCCTCCTTCCACCTTCTTCACCCTCCACCTGTCCTGCTTGGGCCTGCTTGGGTCTCTTCGGCTGCCGAGTGGACCCCCGCGCCTCATTCATTCTCTCTTCCTCCCTCTCTGTATTTCTCGTACTCTCCTCTCGTCTGCCCGTTGTATTAATTTATACGCGATACGTGTGTGCACGCCGCGTTTTTCTCCCTCTTCCACGAAATTTGCAAGAAACTAGTCAGTACACCCTGACCGTTTACTGACTCTCCTCTGCACAAAGGTATGTCGGCCTGTCAGAAGAGGGGTAGCGTTATTTCAAATTATAGATCTCCTAGTGGATTTTTCTGCAAAAAACTCTACTGTTTCGTGCTTGATCGGTTAAACGTTTAAACAATTCGAATAATTTATTTGGTTAAGCGTTTAGACTTTAGGCAGGGGGAGTTCTATGTCAGGATTCCTACCTTATCGACGTCGAAATTATTCTAGAAATTTTAGTTGTTAATAGCCTTGTTAAGTGACACGAAATGATGTTGCACATTTGTGAGAGATGGATTTGCGTAAGCAGCTTCATGGTTATTATTTATTATCTCAATTAAGCATTTCAGGTAAACACTTTCAAGATTATATTTTGATTTGTCTTTGTATTTTATACTGCCTAATAGTTATTATAAAATCAAGGACAAACAAAAATACAACTTAGAAATAGTTTACGCAAAATATTTGAGATAAAAATTAACCTTGAAATTGTTTACGCAAATTCATCTGTTACAATTGCGCAGTATTAGCTTGTGACGTCATCGAGACACTTCGAGAATATTCTAGGAACTTAGCGCGGACACGAACCACTTCAAATGTGGAACGTACATGATGTCGGCAATGGGGGAATATTGATATAGTATTCCCTCTGCCTATCTACTGAAATTTGCTCTCGATTAAACTTTCTATTGTTTTCAGCTCCTTATTTTTTATTTAAACTAACTTCACTTCATTAAGAAAATCCAACTACTTTTTTCGAGAAAATTCTGTTTGGTTGAATACTACTACTATACTTTGGGTTGAGAATTCACCTTTCTTGATTAAAAACTTTATTATTTTAATGAAAATGCAACCATTTTTTTGAAAGTCATCCTTTTCGGTTAAAAATTCAAATGTGAAAATTAACCTTCTTGTTGAAAATTAAAAAAATTAGGTTAAGAATTCGAAAATTAGGTTGATTTTTTTTCTTGACTCAAACATGTTCCTTGGTTGAAAATTCAACCTTTTTGTTGGAAATTTATCTTATTGGGTAGCAATTTGGGTAGCATATTAATCTTTTTAGTGACTAATTTATCTTCTAGTGAAAAAATTAATTTTATTGGTCGAAAAGTTAACTATTAGGTTGAAAATTCCTTTAAAAATGTAATATATTTTGTTGAAACCTCGTGTGTTATTTTAAAAATTATTCTTTTTTTGTAGAAAATTAATCTTCTAGCTTGAAAATGGACTTTTTGATTGAAAATTAGTTGTTTTTTTATTAAAAATTATTTTTTTAAATTATATATTCATATGCTTGTAGAAAATTGTAGGTATTTTTTGGTAGTAAATTCCGTGGTAAATTAATCTTTTTGATTGAAAATACGTTTTTTAGTTTAAAATTAGACTAGTATATTTAAAATTATGCTTATTAACTATAAACTTAGCAATTCCATCTTTTTACTAAAAATTTGTCATTTTCAATGGAAATGTTATTTTCTTGTATAAAAATTTAACTGTTGAATTTTGTTGAAAAATTGTTTATTTTTTTGGCGTAGAAAATTCATGTTTTAGCTAATAATTCAATTATTGTGTTAAAAATGAATTTTTATTTAAAAGTTAATCGTTTTAGGTAAACATTCATTTCATTATTAGAAAATTGAGCTATTGTAATTTTCATGGAAAGTTTATCTGTTCTGATATCAATTTAATCTTATTGGTTAAAAGTTTAACTATTTTCTTGAAAAATTATTTTGAAAAAATCAATTTTTTAAATTAAAATTGAACTGCTCTATTTTTAGTTGCAAATTAATTTCTTTGGTTCAAAATTCGTTTTTTTTTTTAATTATTTTTTTAACTGAAAATATCATTGTTCCATTTTTGTTGAAAATGTTGTTTTTAATTGACAATTAATTAATTGGGTTCAAAACATGAATTTTAGGGTTTAGGATTCAATCAGTTTCGTAAAAAAATTAATATCTTTAGGTTGAACATTTATCTTTTTATGTTAAAAATTCATACCTTCGGATTGAAAACTCAACTGTTTTACAGGAATTCTTCTTTTTTACTAGAAAATCCAACTTTTTTGATGAAATTTGTTTCCATTTTGACTGAAAAGTCTTCCTAGTTCGAAAATTCAGGTCTCCTGTTGAAAACTGGTCTTTTTTTTAAGATTAGCTTGTTCCTCTGTTTAAGCTGAGGATCCAACTAATTTCTTGAACTTTTTTAATGACAATTTTTAATAAATGTTTTAATTTTTAAATTTAAATTTTTTCAGAATTCATTTTTTTATAAAAGATTCATCACTTTGGTTTAATATTAATTTTTTAAACTGAAAATTTAATTCTTCATGTTTGGTGGAAAATTCATGTATTTTACATTTGTCTAAAGTAATTTTTGGATAACCCCTTATAAAATGCTCAATGACTGTTGTCACTTAAAGTGTCAAAAGTAAAGTTCGAATCAAACATTTCGTTTGCATTAAAATAACCCGTGCAGAAATTCCAATTTGGATCTGATCGGGGCCAGATCCGGCAGAATTTGGCCCAAATCAGGCTATCTGGATGGGGCCAGACTCGAAATGAAACGCGATGCCCGATCGGGGCCCAAGCGCTGCGCCCAGAGATAACCATACCTGGCCCCGATCGGGCCCATATTAATTTATTTTTCTTATTCTTAATTAAAAGGGATTCTTAAATAATGTAATTTTAAAATCGAATATGTCACCTCCTTAACTGAAATCTGAGAATATAAATATCAGGATATGTAACAGATCGCGATATGAAAAAATTGGAGTATGTCAGACACTTTTTTCGAGCAAACGGAAAAAGTCAAACGACGCAACACAACAGCCAGCATTTGTGTATGATAAACCATTTACGTATTTTCTAATGTATTTTTGGTTTCATTTTCTAAATAGAAGTTTCTTTCAATTTCTATATTGAACCTAAATGTGGAAAGTATCAAATCACCTAAAAATACATGAAAATAAATATGTTTATGACGTCATTGTTGATCTAATTCGTTTTCACAATCAACAAATGAAATATTACTTTTGTTACTTTTCTTATAAATAAATCACCTCATTTCAAGGTTAGGTTTCTTCTTAACATTCTTAATAAATTTACTTATTATAGTCTTCAACAAGTAATTCAGGAATATTTTGAAGTATACTATACCTACGCATTCGTCTTGTGCTCACTTTTGGCATTTTTTCCCACTTATTTTGTCACTTTTCCAAATAACAATAGAAATATTTTTGACGCTTGACACGTTGAAACTTGGGCGATTTGGAGTCAACCCACTTTAGTCCCCGAAATTCATGGAGCGCCATCTACTGGCAAGCTTCGATGTTAAGTCGGGGTCTAGACGGGGCCAAATTTAACAACCACAAAATTATGGGCCCGATCTGGCCCAAATCGGAAATAAGGCAAACATTGGCAATTTCTGCACGGGTATTTGTCTCCTACAGGTGTAAGGTTATTTTCATACCTTAAAAAAATTTGGAACAGTCAGGGAAAAAGTTAGGGAATTCCGAAATAGAAATTTTTTAGCAATCATGACTAATGACTGTACACTGATGTATAATTGTATATCTATAACGCATATAAATTTAACCTCGAGCGTCCCGAATCGCAGAACAGGACTGGCTTTCTACATCACGTCGCATAAACAATACTAATTGTTCAGAAGCCGATCGTTAATTGTCTTACATGCCTCCACTTCTATCCTCTTGTGTTTCTTATATGACTCAATCATTCTTTATTTATCTTTCCAGTGGTGCAAACCTCGGTACCCCAGAACGAGGCGGAGTTGCAACTTTATCGAGTTATGCAGAGAGCCTCTCTTCTTGGATACTACGACACGCTTCTCGAAATGGGTATAAGCATCAACATTAATTAATCATTCCATGTGTCTAGATTCTTAGATCGATGCGTTATGACGTCTATTTACATCGCAACATTTTTTGTTGCAAGTATTCTAAACACGGTGTGCCCACTCTAATGTATTTGGGGGGGGGGGGCTACTTATAGATTGTGGCGAAATGTGAGATCCGCGCCACCTAGGGGACGTAGCAAGAACTATTGTCTACTGCAACGATCCCCCCTCCTTCCCTTCTCACCATAATTTTTAGGAAATATATTATAAGCCTAGATGCGGCACGTGTATAGTTCGAGAAACTAATTGTAGATCGCGCTCCCGGCGAAAATTGCCCGATCCCCCCATGCCTCTCAACCCGAAGATCACACCCGCCAACTACTTTGCCCCTGCAACCTTCACCCGTCGAACAAGTCCATCAAATAGCCGCTACTAAGTCGGTAAATACTAAATACTTAAAAATATAAAATACAAATTTTATATTGAGAATTTTGATTTATTATTTTCAATTAATGAATCAATTATTTGAATAAATTTTGCATCAAGAAAATATGTAGATGCATAAGATTTACTTTTAAATTGAATTAAAATGTAATTTCAAATTCTACCAGTTTTATAACCAACAAATTGTTTTAATGAAAATTTAACTTTTTGGCAGCAAATTAATTTTATTTTATAAAAAATCATATTTTTGTTGAAAATTCGACCTTTTTATAGGTAAATCGTCCTCTCGGCTTTAAAATTCAAAAATTTTGGTAAAAATTAATATATTTTGTTGAAAGCTCGTGTAATTTTGGTAGATCATTCATACAATGCTGGAAAATTCATTTCTTTGGTTAAAAATTTAACTATCTTGTTCGCAATTTATCTTCTTTAATTGAAAATTAAACGACTTGGTTAAAAGTTGAACTTTATCATTAAAGATTCATATTTTTAGAAATCGCCTTGATCTTTGGGGTTCACTCTTTTGTTGAAAATTTAATTCCTCGATTTAGTTTTAAATTAATCTTTTTTTAACATGTAACAATTTTCTTGACATTTTGGGTTTTTTGTTTTGTTCAAAATTAATTTTTTATCTGAAAATTGCAATTTTCCATTTTTGTTAGAAGTTTATACTTTATAAGTTTAAAATTTAATTATTTGGTAGAACATTCTTTTGTTTTGCTGAAAATTCAACTTTTTGGTCGAAAATTAATTTTCTTGATTTTTTTACATCGTCTTTTTATTAAAAATGCAATTGTTAAGTTCTAAATTAGTCTATTTTGATTAATGATTTAACAATATGATAGAAAATTAAAGTAGGACTACTTTGTAAATGAACTTCTCCGTATTTTTATCGTGTTCGTTAAATCTAGTTTTTTTTCAATTATATTTCTGCAATTTGGTGTTTTATGTTAAAAATTACTTTTTTCTGAAAATTGCAACTTTTCTATTCTTGATAAAAAATTTATATAGTATTTCGAAAATTTCTCTTTTAAAAGAGACCAGACGAGGGATTAATTTAACTAAGCTTTATTAATTTTTTTCATTTAGCTAAATTCTGAATTAATTTAAAATTTATATACTTTTTAAATTCATTTAGTATCCCAAAAATGTCCCTTTTTTAAAAAGAAACCGTAAAAGAAATTAATTAATTTTACCATTATAATAATTATAATAATTTTAGGCCCTCATTAATTTCAATATTTTCGGCGTGCATAGACAGCCCCGAGTCAGCTATAGATATGGCTGGCGAAGGCAAGCGCGAGAATCGAGAAACAGAAAATCACCGGCACTTTCGATTTGGCTTCGGCTTGGCCCCATCCCTCCCGTAGACGTAGGCAAAAGACGCGGTTGCCATAGAAACGTCGAAAAGTTGAAGAGGGCAGCACCTCGAACCATGCAAAAATGTAGTTAGATATATATATATATATCATTCTCCCACTCCGATCTCCCGTGCCGCATCTATGCTTATAATATCTTTGGTTTTTAGGTTATGTTGACTTCTCTTTCTGAAATAAATGCATGAATAATAATAACCAATAAAACAAACCAAAAATTGAACAAAATAAAATCTATCATCGATCAAATGCAATCAAATGTTCAAGTCTGTTGCAAACGATCTATCATAGAAAGATTCCAACAGACTTTAACATTTGATTGTTCGTTCTATACAGACTTTAACACTTTATTGCATTTGATCGATTATCGATTTTATTTGGTTCCATTTGTAGTTTGTGTTATCGGTGAAAATCCATTGTGAATCCAAGTTCATCACGCAAAATAAAATTTAATTCTTGCAGCTACAGTGAACCAGTGATCCCAGATCTGAAACGAGATGCGGTTCAATGCTATGACACGTCTATGTCCGTGTGGATATGGTAGGAGACGATATAAATGCCTGGGTTGCGCGCGCAACCCATTTCTCCTCTTCTGAATTTGAAAACTCGAAGGTGCACAATTGCCGGTCGGAACACTTCGGCGGTTCTATTTATATCTCTATCTGCTTTGAAATAAAATGAAGAGATTGGGATTATAATATTTCCAGATTTCGATGCTGGGCTGGCAATTCTCATGATTTGAATACTTCGCGCGCCTCTTTAATGCGTGTATTTTGAGGTTACGTTGGTGATTTTGGAATTCATCTCGTTTGGATAAAAACTCAATTATTTGATTGAAAAATTAATTATTTTTTTTAAAAATGTAACTATTTTGTAAACAAAGTCCTCTTTTCTATCCAAAATTCAACTACTTTGTTAAAAATTTTATTTCTTTTATTTGAAGGTTCATCTCTTTCGTTGAAAATACATTTTTGAAACTGACAATTAATCTATACCATTTTTGCTTAAAAAATCATGTATTTTATTAACAATTCGTCTTTCTTTGTAAAAATTAAATTGCTTTATGGAAAATTTATACTTTTTGATTAAGAATTACAGTTTTCGGTTGAATTATCAACTGTAAATATTTTTTGGTTGCAAAGTTGTTTTGTTGTAAATGCAACTATATTGTTAAAAATTAAAATCATAATTTTTGTGTGGAAAATTCGATTATTCACTTAAAGTTGAACTACTTATTAAAAAAATTAATTTTTGCTTATTAAAGATTTATAATTATAGTTGAAAATTCAACTATTCGCCTTTAAATTAGGTTAAAAATTCAGGTTTGTTGTAGATAAATAATACTCTTTTTGACTTTAAAATTAAAAAATTGATTAAAATTTAATTGAACTTTTTTAGTAGAAATTTAATCTTTTTGGTTGAAAATGTATCATTTTTGGTTAAAACACCAATTATTTGATAGGAAATTAATTTTAATAGTTAAAAAGTAAACTTTTTGGTTGAAAATTGATATATATTGTTAATTAGATTTTTTCCTAAAATAAAAAAAACTGCAAAATAAAAAAATTTCCTTGAAATCTTCCGGATTCTTTTTTTTTTAATTTTTAAAATGTTTTCAAATACTCACTTAAAATTTATTTGTCAAAATAAAAAATCATTTTCAATGTTCTTAGCAATCACAAAAATTTTTGTTATTCTTTTTAAATACTGTACAATTCTCAAAAAACTTTTTTTTTAATCTGCAGAAGTCTAAATCGTGTTTCAAATTATTTGAAATAGTTTCAAGTTTTAAATTAATTCTGAATCTTTTTTTAAATTAAAATTGTAGCGTTTAAACTTTATATTCAGCTCATTACAAATTTAACAATTCAAGGCTTTCTATTTCGAACCATTCTGTTCAAATTTGTATAGATTTTAACAGTTGTTTGTAATAGATTGTTTTAAATGAATGGTCAAATATTGCTGATAATTAACGAAATTTTCTTTTTTAATTAAAAAATTTCAAATTGAATGGGTTAAAAATAAAAATTTTTAGACTGAAATAATATTTCAAGTCATAATCGAAAACAAATAAATTACTTTTCTGACAAATAATTGGTGTTTTAACTAATAAAATTTACAGGATTTAGTTTAACCAAAAATGGAATAGTTCAATTTCCAGATAAAAGCTGTCATAAAAAATTGAATTGAACAAGGAAAAAAACGAATTTTCAACAAAATTGTTACATTTTCAAAGGAAAAGGTGAATTTTTGACCAAGAAGATTAATGTTCTATAAAAAAAACGATTTTCAAACTTAACCAATATATACGATTAACTTTTAATCAATCCTATAATAGTTACATTTTCAGATAAAGATAAATAATTTTCAACGGAAAAAATTTATTTTCAACAAAGTTGTTGAATTGTCAACCAATAACATGAATTTTCGACCAAGAAAATTAATGATCTACAAAAAAAGACAAATTTCAAACAAAATACATGAATTTTCAACGAAATTATTCAGTTTTAAAGTCAAAAAGACGAATTATCTACAAAAAGTTGAATTTCTTAAGTGGAAAATATGAGTTTTCAATCAAAGAGTTAAACTTTCAACCAAAAAGTTAAATTTTCAAATATAATTATAAAACCTTGTTAAAAAAAGTCATTTTTTTACAAAGTAGTTCAGCTTTTAGTGAAATAATCGACTTTTAAACCCAAAAAAATGTACAGTTCATATTTTAACCAAACAATTGAATTTTTGACCAAAAATGATACATTTTCAACCAAAAAGATTAAATTTCTACTAAAAAAGGTCAATTTAATTTTAATCAATTTTTTAATTTTAAAATCAAAAAGAGTATTATCTACAACAAACCTGACTTTTTAACCTAATTTAAAGGCAAATAGTTGAATTTTCAACTATAATTATGAATCTTTAATAAGAAAAAATTAATTTTTTTAATAAGTAGTTCAACTTTAAGTGAATAATCGAATTTTCCACCCAAAAATTATGGTTTTAATTTTTAGCAATATAGTTGCATTTACAACAAAACAACTTTGCAACCAAAAAATATTTACAGTTGATAATTCAACCGAAAAATGTAATTTTTAACCAAAAAGTATAAATTTTCCATAAAGCAATTTAATTTCTACAAAGAAAGACGAATTGTTAATAAAATACATGATTTTTTAACCAGAAATGGTATAGATTAATTGTCAGTTTCAAAAATGTATTTTCAACGAAAGAGATGAACCTTCAAATAAAAGAAATTAAATTTTTAACAAAGTAGTTGAATTTTTGATGGAAAAGAGGACTTTTTTTTACAAAATAGTTACATTTTTAACAAAATAATTAATTTTTCAATCAAATAATTGAGTTTTTATCCAAACGAGATGAATTCCAAAA
>NC_046661.1:141491290-141529925 GCF_010883055.1 Belonocnema kinseyi | reverse complement strand
ATTTATATTTTATACTTGAAGTAACGTAACCTCAAAATACATGCATTAAAGAGGCGCGCGAAGTATTCAAATCATGAGAATCGCCAGCCCAGCATCGAAATCTGGAAATATTATAATCCCAATCTCTTCATTTTATTTCAAAGCAGATAGAGATATAAATAGAACCGCCGAACTGTTCCGATCGGCAATCGTGCATCTTCGAGTTTTCAAATTCAGAAGAGGAGAAATGGGTTGCGCGCGCAACCCAGGCATTTATATCGTCTCCTACCATATCCACACGGACATAGACGTGTCATAGTATTGGACCACGTCTCGTTTCAGATCTGGGATCACTGCAGTGAACTAGAGCAGACGTGAGCAGACGATAGAAATTCTATCGTCTGCTCAAGTTCATTTCGAATTCTGAATTCACGCGAGCGCCACCTAGAGGACGTAGCAATTACTATAATCCGTTCACCACTTTTCTATGGGAGTGGACACACCGTGATTGTAAAGTTGAATCTTCTTCGCGTTTGCCACTGTGGAACGGCGCCACCATCGATTCTGAAATCATAATCACAGTAAATCTGAAGGTATCGTTTTCGCTGCAACATAAGAAAACAAAAGTCTGCTATATTATTGGATTATTTTGATGCAGATCAAATTGATAACTTTAGATTTAGTGTGATACATTATATAGAGTAGACTCTCACAAAGCGCCCGGTACTCGGGATAGGAAGCCTCACTAATAGCGTATTCGGTTATCCTGCACTGGTGCACTCGCCAAATCTCGCTCAGAAATTAATAAAGAGAGTGGAAGGTGACCTACACAGGACACTAGCACACTCTGCCGCTTCGAAGAAGAGGCTCGGGCATTTCAACAGGAAGTTTACTTTCTACAATGTTTCTTCTCTGGAGTTAAAAGTGTTTTGGGTACAAGTTTCATCGTAACGGTTTTTAATAAAAAATACCACATTACCGTAGTGTTAGTGCAACAACAGTACAGTAAAAAATTAACGATGTTCGTTTTTTAGTCTACCAGTAGCGAACCCTACAACGTAAGTACAATAATAATAAGTACAATTGTTCTTGTAGAAACAGTATGAAGGGCGTCTATATTACCTCACTAACCTGGTATGCAAATTCAAAACAACAAAAAAGAATACATTTTAACAGTAATTTGCAACAATCACAATTAATGTAACTCGTAAACGCGAATTCAATGTAAATTAAATTGTAAAATTACAGATACTCGTGAAGAGAAAAGCACTGGCAGCGAAAAGGGCGATAAGGTTTCAAGTCGAGAGATTATACTTTTAACAGCTCAAGCGGGGAATAATTCTTTGGAATCTTCTTCAGAAATTAAATTAGAGTGAACCAAAGTTATATGGTTAATAATAAATGGTGATAATTTTAAACGTGTAACTTTATGCTTATATGGACTTCTATAATTTTTATACATTTGTATTGGTTACTTTTAATAAATAAAATATGTATTATTACAAAAAAAATGATCTATTATTATTACCTTATTTACATAGTAATTAATAAAGTCATTTCAAATTTTTAAATACTTTTTAGATTTGAATGTCGCAACCTTCAGGTTTAGTTTTTTCTCCGAATCTGTAGGAGCGCTGAAACTTGTGTACGGAAAATACATTTTGCTCTTAGGGCAGCATCCACTCTCTTTAATACTCTGTGGTTAGGCCCCTAAGGCTTGGCGGAAAATATATCTGAGCGCATTGGCTGAAGATGCTTACCGAATTTTAGTGGAAAGGAAGGTAGAGGCACTTGGCGAGAGAAGACGCTTTGTGAGAGTCCACTGTATTGTTAAATTATATTGCGTTTTGGCAATAGACTTTCATTAATCTATTGGTAACTCATCAAAAAATTTGGTTTTGTGTTCTTTGTTGTAAATTATAAATGCAAACTTCCTGTGAATTTTAATCCCCCGATTCATTTGGAAATCATTTGCATATACAGGAGGAGATGATGTTCAGCAATTATGTGACGCTGGAGAGGAGGAATTTCTAGAAATAATGGCCCTTGTTGGAATGGCGAGTAAACCACTCCACGTTAGACGTCTTCAGAAAGCGCTTCAAGAGTGGCTGACTAATCCCTGTAAGAACAAATTCTTATACTTGTAATAATGCACCAACTCTAACAGCGTTTATTCTACCATTACGTTGAAATTTGATACTTTGTAGCCCTGTTTCAAACACCAGTGGTGCCAACATCAGCAACAACTTTGAAAACCCCACCCGTGTCTGGATTCTCACGTATGAGTCCAAGACTTCAGCAGACAAACTCTTCTGCAAGTTTAACATCTTCACAGTCAATGACAACTCCGACACACGTGTCGCTACCACCTTTGCCTTGCAGAAGTGTCAGTCCTGTTGTGCCTACCTCTAATGTGGTTACACCTGTGGCCTCTTCAACCTTTAGGCACAGTCCTAGTCCTAATGCTCCTCCATCTTACACTGCTGCTCACAGTCCGGGTGTTCTGCAGGTGATTTTTCTTTTCTTATGATAGATATTTATAAGTGCTAGCATTCATTTGACGTAATCTTAATGATTTTTAAATTTTGATAATGTATTATCAGGTCGGAACTTGCGAGTCTTCCTGTGGAAGCGGAACTACTCCAAGTCCTAGTGGAGTTGCACCACCTAGTCCAACTCAACCAACACCAACTCTAGCGCCTTCTCAAGTTCAAAGACTCGCTGAAGCTGCAGAGCGTCTGGCAGCTTCACTCAGGCCTCTGGATCCTAAGCCCCATAATGTTAAAAAGAAGATTTGCAAGAATCTTGAGGTAGTGATGGCTATGTCAGATACAGATCCCCGCAGAATGGAAGAAATTAGGAAATACGCCGCCATCTACGGTAGATTTGATTGCAAAAGAAAACCAGAAAAGCCGCTGACTCTTCACGAAGTTTCCGTGAATGAAGCTGCTGCTCAAATTTGTAGATTTGTTCCTGCCTTGTTGACCCGAAGAGATGAACTCTTTCCCCTGGCGAGGCGAGTTGTCAGAGACTCGGGGTATCACTACTCTAAAAATCAGTAGTGAGTATAAGATAATCTTCTCTTTACCACCTTCTCTTGATTGCTTCCTTTATCTTGAATTCCTCTCCTATATTCTTCTCGTCCATGATCCTATGTTTCCGCTTCTCATTGACATATACTGCACTTTCTGTTCTCCTTTTTTCCTAATAAATCCCAACACTTACCTCGTTTTTCAATCTAAATTCTGCTATTCTTGACGATGTTTTTGCTACCCATCCCTTGTCTAAATACTTTGATACTCCTTTCTTTCCTATCGTCTGATACTATTTATTATATTTTTATTCCTCCACCATCCCCCAGTTACATCTTGTATATCTGTCCATCAAGAACTCCCTGTTTTGTTTTTCACTCTCTTTATTTTTCCTATCATGATGTCCATGACATTGTTCAGATTTTCCTTTCTCATTTTCATAATCTTTACCCATTCCTTAATGTATTCTTTCTTTTCTATTCACCACTCCCCTTTTCCTGTTTTTATTTTTACCTTTTCTTGACCTTCTCTTTTACCTTGTCCTCCTCTATCACATAATGATTTACTATTTTCTTTTCCCCTCCTGAGCGTGCATATTCTATTTCTCCATTCCCTTCTATTTTTCTGTTTAGGATTACTCATCTCATTTCCTCAAAGATCTTCGACAATTTCTTTCCCTTCCCATTCAATATCTTGTGTTTAGATTTTGTTTATCATTTTCCTCCCCATCCTCATCCCGTTCCCCTGATTCCTCTTACGTATCTCCGTTTACATTATCTTCCGCTTCTTTTCTCTCATATTTACATCTTCCACTATTATTCCTACTTTTTCTTCTTTTATCTCTTTCTTATCATTCTTTTTATAAATTACCCATCCATTTTTCAAGCCAGCTACGTTTCAGTAGTATAACGATAAATGAAATAATTACTTTCTCGTCTCTTTAGGTTTCCCAATATTTCTTATATTCTTTTCTTCCATTTCTTTTTCTCCTCGGACCGTGTCACCCCAATTTTTACTAACTGTTCCCTTTTCTTGTTCTAATCGAAATATACACTTTATATTTGCATTCTCTTAAGCTTAAACCAAGATCTTTTTCTTTCTTTCCTTTGTATTTAAAACCTTTCATCTATAACCTCTCGGTTATAGATTATTTTTCTTCATTCCATTATTTATTCTCCTAGCCCCAGTCACCCTAATTTTTATCAACTCTTCGCTTTCTACGTGATAATACCACCATATACCTCCTATATGTATTCTCCCATATTTAAGTTCTCACTTTTCTGTAGTTTCACCAGTGCCACTTGCTCTTCTCTTCCCCTTCCTTTCCTATACTTCCCACTTTCGCTATCTTTACTTTCGCACTATCCTTTCTAACATATCTTCCAGTTCTATTCCCTCTAATCTGACACTGTTTAGAGCTATATCCCTCTCTCTCTCTTTCTTTTTCAGTCTTCCAACCTTCTACTATGCTGTTCCTTCGTTTATATTAGTCTTTTTTCTAAAGTCCGTACTCTGCTTTTCTAAATTTTTCCTTTCTTGTTTTATACCTTTGTGCTTTTTCCCCCTTCCTCTCTATTCTCTCTATTATTATTCTGCGCTAGTTTCCTTAATGTATACTGCACATTGCTTTCGCCTTATGTAAAATCCTCCTCTATTCTCCCCGAACTTCCATATATAATGTCCTTTTAGTTGTCCTAATTTTCCTCTTATTTGCTCCTTTCTTTACATTCGGAGGAAAAACTGACCGAGAAAAGAATGGCGGGAATCTGCGAATGAGCTTGCATGAAAAGATGTATGGATGTAATGGAAGCTAAAGTTGTATGCAAGGATAGGAAAGTATGGAGAAAAATGGTTTGAAAGAGTGTAAGTGGAGTGAGCGACACCTAAAACAAAAAACCTTGAACACTAATGGTCTCGAGAGGAGAGTTTTTTGTGTGATATATGACACATGATAACTTTGTGGGATCCGTGACAAAAAGTCCAAACGACAAAGTGCCCGTCCAATGAGATTCACGCTCCGTGAAAAGGTCCACGAATCAAAGAGCGACTCGCTTCATCGCGATGGATGTATGTATGAGCACGCCTCTACTCGCTATCGGATTCGCGGGCTTTTTTCACGGATTGCGACTCTCATTGGGCGGGCACTTTGTCGTTTGGGGGCTTTTTGTCACGGATCCACTTCTTGAAGCTCTTCGCTTGGGGTGTTTCCTAGAGAGATTGAACAGCGACTTGTGCCAGAGCGATGTTGCGGAATGAGCGTGTTGCTTGAATAAACAACACGAGAATTCGAGATTGATCTCATTATAAAATTTGTTCACTTTATTTTTAGTTTATCCTTGTCGAGGTCGCGTGAAAATGGCGATGAAAGCGACGCGGAAAGATCGAAGCGCCAGAAGTTTGAGCTCGAGGGCGAGGGTGAGGATTCGTCGCAGGTTAGCTCGCCGCGTCAAAAGAAATAGAACAAAAAAAATTACTAAAATACTAAATGCACCTGACCTGCCGCATTCGCATGGTCAATATTAAAATTTCCTAACAGCTAACTAACCGCTCGCACACCTCGTAGAGCAACATTAATCCAATAATCGCCAATCAATTTTCTACAAGCCTGGAAAAAAGGTCAAGTATAGCATGACCAATGCTGAGTTAGGCTGAAGCTTGCGCTTTAATCCCGAATGTGATGTTTAATCTTACATTAATTACGAGGGGTGTTCAAAAAGTAAGTTTCCCTAGTCTGCCGTTTTGCCCCAGCGCCATCTAGCGAGCTGAGACCGAACATATTTTTAATTTAGGATATACCGATAAGAGCGGAACCGGTTTTAGCTGCCGAAATTTTTTTTATTATTATTGCCGGCTCGGAAACCATGGAGCTACCTGTGAAAAACGTGTCCACTTGTGAGTTGCGTGCAGTTAATCGCTTTTTAACAGCAAAAGGGCTTAATGGCAACGAAACCGCCAAAATGATTTTTTCGACTGCTGCGACTGCGTCATCTGTAATGGCGGTTTTTGGCCCGCCTGCACGCTGCTCATCATGAACTTCTCCGCAGCCCCTCGAGAAAATATGTACGCCACCGACGCACCATTTGCACCCTCATGCATTTCTCACCATAAATATGCACCAATTCAGTGTGAATTTCGTTGCCATTTAACTCTTTTGCAGTTAAAAAGCGAATAACTGCACGCAACTCACAAGTGGACACATTTTTCACAGGTCGCTCCATGGTTTCCAAACCGGTACTGATGAAAAAAAAATTTTCGGCAGCTAAGACCCATTCCGCTCTTATCGGTATATCCTAAACCAAAACTATGTTCGGTCCCAGCTCGCTAGATGGCGCTGGGGCAAAACGGCCGACTAGGGAAACTTACTTTTTGGACACCTCTCGTAGTATATCCCTAGAGGACCTCTTTTTACTTTTATTCACAATTTCACATAAAACTCAACACTCTTTTATTTTTTTATTATTATTTTTTTTTAATGATGTGTTAAAAAATTAAAAAGTAAAGGCTGTGTGCGGCAACGTGACGTGCAATATTTTGAATCGGGGTGCCGCACACAACTTTTAATTTGTAATTTGTTAAACATATGATTAAATAAAAATTAATAGTTGATAAAAAAAGATGAAAAAAGTGTTGAGTTATATGTTTTCGCGGACCCATTGAACGGTTTTTTTTTGACGGTCACTATTTAGTCATTTTACGGTCAAGCAATTGTTTAAACGTTTTGTTCAAGAGATCCGCTAGAGATGTAAATTATAGCATGTTTTTTTTAATATATAATGCACGCATATATACATATACCTACATATCTCAAGAGGTCATCCCCAAATTACGTCAAACGATTACGCTTTGGGGGGGGGGGGGAAGATATTGAGAAAAAATTTTACTTGAAGAAAATAATAAATCTTAAGGTATTATAATCTAGAGAAAAGGCAGCAGAATTTTAATCTATATTAGAAAAAAAATTTATTTTTTTTGAAAAAAATGCTAAAAAAATTCTCTTCAAAGGGAGGTTTAAAATACTTTAAATTCCTAGCATTTGAAGTAAAAATATTCGATTTTCAACAAGATAGATGAAGTTTTGAACAAATAGTTAAATTTGCAGCTAAAGAAGGTCATTTTTAACAATAAATGAAACAGTTAAATTTTTATGATGAGAATAGATTCTCAAAACAAAGAAACAAATTTTCAATAAAATAGTCAAATTTTCTTAGAAATGTTTTTTTCAACTAAAATTATGAATCTTTGACTAAACAAGGATGGGATTGTAACCAAATAATGCAAGTTTCTACTAAAAACGATACATTTGTTACCAGAAATGGAATTGTTAAATATTTAATTAAAAAAATTAATTGTACACCCACAAAAAAATTTAAACCAAAGAAATTAATTTTGAAATCAAATTATAAATCTTCAAACAGGTAGATTAATTTTTCAATCATCATAGACGAATTTTGAACTAAAAGACAGAAACTGTCAATAAAAAAAACAACAAATTTCCAAAAAATAGTTAATTTTTTAACCAAAGGATTCAACTAAAGTGATGAGTTTTTAAATATAAATACGTATTTTTAAACAAATAGTTAAATTTTTGATTAAAATAAATCAATTTTGAACTATAAGTGATATATTTAAATTTTAAGTTAAAGAACTTAATGTTGCACACAAATAAAAGTAATTTTCAACCAAAGGCGTGAATCTTCTAATAAAATTATTAATCTTCGGCAAAAGAAATGAATTTTAATCAAGTAGTTGAAGTTTCGACCCAAAATCTGCATGTTAATAAATAAATCTTTAAAAAAAAACCTATTTTTAATATTTATAAAGACTATGAGCATTTTTAGTTAATTAAAATCAGAATTTTGTCCAAAATATTGAATTTCAAAGCTAAGAAAAACTAATTTTCAACAAGTCAGTGGAATTTTCAACTTTTACAATTCATTATACTGGTAAACAAATCGTTTCTTTGGTTGAAAATTGAACTACTTTATTGAAAATTCTTTTTTTTTTTTGTTAAAAATTAATTTTCTTAACTGAAAATTTAACTATTCCGTTAATGGTTAAAAAATTTATATTCTTAGTGGAAATTTAAAACAAAAAGATCATCCTTTTTGTTGAAAATTTCACTATTTGGCTAAAAAACACTATTTTTTAGATAAAGAAAATGTAATCCAAAAAGGTAGAATTTCTAAACTGAAAAGGCTCAATCTTAAAATTTAATTTACAATCCGAAAGTATGATTTTTAAACTAAAAAGTTTATTTTCAACTAAATTAAAGGATTTTCTACGAAAATATTTGAATTTTAAACCCAAAAAGACGAATTTTCAACAAAACTGTTGAGTTTTAAACAAAAACAGAAAGACATTTATCAGTATTATTGAATATTCAACAAAAGAATTAAATTTTTAAACAAATAATAGCAATTTAAACAAAAAAAGAATCGTCAATATAACATAAAATATAATAATAAACTTTTCAACCAAAAATAATTAACTTTCAACCAAAATAGTTGGATTTTCTTAATTTTTTCTATTAATTGTATTTGCATTTAAGTGGTTCATTCTTTTATTTATCAATTCTCAATAAAATGTTGTTCAAGAGGTGGTTGACAATTGCAGAAACATACCTGCCGTAATTTTTGGATGACCCCTTATAACTTAATGTGTCTAATATAACTAATTGCATGCATATCTATCATAAGTTTTTCATGATAAGCTTTGTGTCACAGTTTCTAGTCACGATTTACGATTTGATGAAATAAGGGGTGGGCAAGTGAGAAAAGGGAAATTATAGAAAGTGAGGGGAAATGAGGAGTGGGGAAGTTAGTGGAGAGGAAATAGTAAAAGTGGGGGGGTATTGGGAAGTAGGGATAGTGAAGGAAAATAGAGGAGGTGGGTTTAATGGAGGATGGGAGGTAGAGAAAGAGGAGTGTTAGCTGGAACAGTGAGGAGAGAGGTATGTAGGGGAGAAAAAAGCTGGGGAAGGATGGATTTAAGTGAGGGGAAGAAGAGAATGCAGATAGAGTAGGGTTGGGAAAGTAGGGGAGTGGAAGTGATGTCTAAGGAAAGGAAGTTAAAAAAAGGAGTGTTAATGCAGCGGGGACAGGAGAAAGTAGTAGAGGAAGAAGTTGTAGAAGAAAGGCAAAAGCCACGTGAGAGCAGGATAAGAGGTAAAAATCGATGAAGTAGGGAACTATACCAGTGGGAGAGGGAGGTTCAAACTACTTAGAACATCTTAATAAGCTTAATAGGTTTCTCATAATAGGTCTCTATCGTAGTTTCCAGCTATGATTTACGATTTGATGGAATGAGGAGAAGGAAAATGAGGAGAGGGAAATTATACGAAGTGAGAGGTGGGAACTGAATGGAGGGGAAGTAGGAGAAGTAAGGAGAGGAAAATCAGGATGGATGGGGAGAGTGAAGAGAAATAAGGGACGTGTGTTTAAGGAAGGGAAAGTAAGGGAAATGGATGGAAACGAAGGTGAGTAGGGGAGAGGAAATAGGGAAGGAGCAGTCGTAATTTGGTCAGTGAGCAGGGAGGAACGTAGGGGAGGAAGAAGAATGTGGATGGAGTATGGGAGGGAAAGTAGGCCTGGTAGGGAGTGTGCGAGTGTGAAGGGAAATGAGAAGGGAAATGGCAGATGAAGAGAAGTAAGGAAAAAGGAGTGTTGATTAAGGAAGCGAAGAGAGGAGGAAAGAGTAGAGGAAGAAGTTAAAGAGGGGAAGTCTGGAGTGAGGGCAGGGGAATGGTGTTTGATGACTGCTCTGGTTTTTTAATTATAATTGGTATCAATTTCTAGTTTTTCCAACTGTCTGTAGCAGTTATCTGTTCCAGATGGAATTAGATCTTCGTTGCTCAGCTACGGAAATTAACAGTTCGAATCTGAGAAGACAACGATCGTCGAGGTGACTATTACTCTTATTTTTATCAAAAATGCTAACAATAAAGATTAAAATAATTAAAAAATGGTTATATTTTTTTTAATTTCACTTTATGGACAAATTTTTTTAATGATTCAGTCCAGTTTGGAGGAAGAAGAGTAATAATGGTTTATTCAGCTCTAATATCGAGGAAATCAGCGATTCCGATAGTCAATTTTCATTCTCAAATGAGGAATCTTCATCCTTACAAGTTGGTTAATTTTAAAATTTATAAAAAAATTTCATTGTCACTTCTCATTGTGTTTGTTATGTTTTGTAATAATATTACGATATTTTTATTTTAGGATATGCACGATACTGAGGGAGATAAAATGGATAAGGAGAGTGATTTTAATCTCAAGGTATTTTTTATTCCATAGATATTTAACCTACTTGGCATTTTTTAATTAAATTGCAATTATTTCATCAAAAAATTCAAATAAATAACAGTAAGAATAATTGAAAAAATTCGTTACAAAATTCACACTCTCTCCCCTATGTTCCCCTTTTTTTAAATGCCTTTGACTCTTTGTTGGTAAAACAATCAACTGTCTTTTTTTAACATTCGTCTTTTTTAATATAAAATTCGTTCAAAATTGTACTATTTGGTTGAAAAACTGATGCTCGTAGGTCGAAAATTCAATAACTCGGTCAAAAGTTAATCTTTTTCTAACATTTTTTTGATTGTTTGTTGATTTAAATATATTGTTGAAAATTTGTTTGTTTGCAAACTGATGTATTTTGGTCACAAAATTCCACTGTTTTTTTATAAAATTTATTTTTGAAGGTCGAAAATTCAATTATTTGGTTAAAATATTAACTACTTTTAAAAATCATAAATTTTATTGATTGAAAAACTTAGTACATTTACTGAAAATTAATATTTTAAATAAATATTTAACTATTCAATTTTTCGTCTAAAGTTTATATTTTTTATTTAAAAATCCAAAGATCGGGTTAAGATTTGACTGTTTTTAATTACAAAATTAAACTATTTTATCAAAAATATAATTTTGTTGCCGTAAATTCAGCTATTTAATTAGATATACATTTTTCGTATGAATAATCAATAATTCTATTTTTAGTTGAAAATTGATGTTTTCTATTTGAAAATTCGACTATTAAATTAAGCCTAAAGAATTAAGTTTAAAATTCACGTTTTTTTTATTCGTTTTTTTTTTTGCTGAAAAATAATTATTTTAATGAAAATTTAATTATTTAATTTTTCCTGAAAAATGTATCTTTTTATTTTAGAATCCAACGACTGGGGTATAGATCGAAAATTCGACTGTTTTGTGAAAAAATCATTTTTGCTGGTTGAAAATTCAACAATTTGGTTGAAAAATCAACTACGAAAAAAACTTATTTTATTGATTGAAATTTGTAATATTTTCTTTAAAATCCTTTTTTTCTCGATTGAACATTAATTTTCTTACCGTAAAATTTAACTATTAAATTCATGGTTAAAATTTGGTTTTTTTGGTTGAAAATTCAAGTATTCAATTTCTCATTAAGAATTCATCTCTTTTTGGATAAAAATTCAACGAAATTCAAACGAATTTTCGTTTAAAATTTGATTATTTTGTTGAATGTTCGCTTAATTTTTTATAATTTATTCTTTTAGTTGAAGATTCATCGTTTTAGTTGTAACTTAATTTCTTTGATTGAAACTTCGACATTTTTTAAAATGAAAATTCGTCTTTTTTATACATTCAACTATTCTATATTTAAAGTAGAACAAATTTATTTATTGAAATATCAACTGTTACATTTTTCTTAAGAATTCATCTGTTTCATTAACAACTTAACTTCTTTGTTGAGAATTATTTTATTAGATTTTTTGTTCTTAGAAAATTAATTTTCTTGAATGAAAATTAATTAATTTGATTAAAAGTTGAACTATTTTTTTTTTAAATTAGATTTATCAGTTAAATATTCATCTCTTTGGCTGAGAATGTAACTATTGTGTTAAAATTTCAACATTTTAATTGAAAATTCGTCTTTCTGAATATAAAATTCAACCTTTGAGACTCACTTTGAGAGACCTTTCAGACTCACTGATGCAGAAACTGTCGTGAGTGTTACACGTTTCCCCGCAATCGCAGGGCAGTGACAGAGGATATGAGTGGAAGTCTCATTATCCTTTCCGCACAGACGAGAGAGGGGAATTTCTTCAAGCTCTATTTCATGTATGTGATACCAGAGGTTTCCATGTCCTATAAACATTTCTGTTATGACTTTGACTTCATTCCTCCCGAACTTAAGTATTTCTTTCGCTCGATGAGGGTTTAGCTTTGAGCCCAAGAGTGTTTTAGCCTGTCTGCAGCCAGAGACCGCATCCCACTCATTTTGATGTTCTTCATTCAGCCAACTGGTAATGTCTTCAGTGACCAACCTACTGGAAATGCCTACAGCTAGCTCAGGTCCAGTAAAATTTCCCTTTGTTGCTAGCTTGACTAGCCTGTCCGATATCTCGTTGCCCCTGATGCCACTGTGTCCAGGGATTCAGAACAGAGTGACTTGGTTTTCTGTCGCTAGCTTAGTCAGTGCCTCAAATCACTCACATACTAGCAGCGACGTGGTCCTTGTTCCATTCAGAGCCATGGTAGCAGCCCTGCTATCTGAGCAAATGCAAATGTTTCTTTTTCCGCCATTCTCCATTGCCTTGTAGGCGCACTGGAGCAAGGCCATAATCTATCGCGACTGTGAAGCCCATTCCGTTCCTTCTACGATATACACCTGCTCCAGCGTTCTCCATGTTCTTGGAGCCATCTGTACAGCAGTTGTCTCTATCACTGGGCAGGTGTGTCTCACCGTTAGCCCATTCCTCTTTCGTGGATAGGCTAACTCGGTACTTTTTGTCGAAGAGGTAGCGACATGAGGACATTTTGTCCCTGAGCATACTCAGTGTCGGCCTCTTCGTGATGTCAATTGGTATCCGCATAACTATCGAGATACTACTATCGTTTACCATATTTAGTCTCCAGGCTGCCTTCGAAGCCGCGGCTTATATGATGAGATGGAGGGATTCCAAACCTATTAGTACCCCCCAGGGCCATCGTGGCGCGACTTCGACGCACCAGTGATACCTCTCAGAATCAGTCCCCTGACTCTTTCCAGTCGGGACTTCACAGTAGAAGGTTCGACCCTGGTCAACCAGACGACTGCCGCATAGGTTAGTCTGGGTCGCAGGATCGCTATGTAGATCCACATAAGTGTCTCCGGTTTCAAGCCCCAGCTTCTCCCTATGGCTCTTCCACAGAGCCAAAGAGTCGCTACTAACTTCTTGCTCTGATTTTCCACGTGCTCGTTACATGACAGCTTCTTATCCAGGATGAATCCTAGATATTTGGCTTGCCCTTTGATTTCGAGTTTTTGTCCCACCAATTTCAATGTGCCCGTGGTTCCCCACTTGTAACTTCTGGTGAACACAACATCCGTCTTACTCGGATTGACTGAAAGTTCAGTCCTCTTACACCATGAATCTACTATTCCTAATGCTTGCTGCATTACTCCGAAGAGCGTATCCAGATGCTGACCAGATGAGCCCCGCATGCAAGGGTAAGACTAATTACTCGAGGAGGTCTTCCGGTGTCCTGGAGAGGCCGTTAGGACACCTTTGTAACCCCTAGGTGCCGAAGTTCCATGGGCACGATCACTCTACACCCATGCCTTAGGGGGGGTGGTCACATTGAGCGAGAAACTCAATTAATACCCGTTTGCAGGCCATCATACCAACGGAGGGCTGTTTCTTGGTCACTGTGCGGGCTGAAGCTTATTCCCGTGCTGATACCAGAAATTGGAGATTAGTTCAGGAGAGACCTCGACCCAGGGATCCAGAATACCCGTGTTAGATAGGCTCTTTCACCCGTCTATCATACTACAATCATGCGTACTAGGAGAGTCCGTTTATAGGCATCCTTCTCAAAACACCCAGGAGAGTCAGTTTATGGGGTTACTTTTATCCATATCCATACGCATTCAGGCCGAGGTCCGTTTGTTCCCTATGTCCCACACGCTTAAGCCTCTCCACCAACTACAAGGTCTTACAGCCCCTAGGGGAGGATATTTTAGGTTAAAAATTGATCTTCTTTGGTTAACAATTCAACAGTCTTCTAAAATATTCGTCTCTTTTTCGATAAAATTCCACCATTGGATTATTGGAAAAAATCGTTTCTTTTTGTAGAAAATTAATATTTTTTTAATGAAAATGCAACTATTTTCAACCATTTCGAAAATACAATATATTTCGAGGTGCGTTCCGCCAGCACCTCCAAAACGGAATTTGAATGTTTTCTTTATGCCATAATTTTGGGCTTTTTCAGTCTTTTCTTGTGCACTGATGCCGATTTTTGGGTTCTTTTATTTTTCTATAAAAAAAAACAACTTTTGGGTTGCGGTGCTGATCGCCAGCACCTTCACTATGGAAAATTGAAAGAACCAAACAAATCAACCGTGACAGAACAAAATATAAGCACATCAGAATATCGGACTTTTTTGGGGTCTTTTTGGGATAAATCTCGATTTCTGGGCTCTCTTTTTTTCTCAAACCCCGGACTTTTTGGTGAAGGCTCTGGCCATTGACTTTTGTATTATATTTTTCTTTAGTTTTGTTTAACATCTATATTTTTAGTTAGGGGTAGCTGTCAGTATTACGGGTTGTTTTCGGACGATATAATTTGTTATTTTTAATTAACACAAAACTAGCTCAGACTTACGGTATATTTTTTCTCGTACTTATTCCATATATTTTATTTTGGGATTTTTTTAAGGGTTACGGCTGATTTTTGGAAATAATCTGTGAGGGTTTTTATTAGTCGAAAAATAGCACAATATTCGGACATGCTTACATTTAGGCTAGGTGCGTACGTTATTTTAAGGGTAATTTTTAGGAGAGAAGTATTGTTTGTTCAAAATTAATTTTTGCAGTTTATAAGAGCCCATAAAAGCCAAAAATTCTGACTCTGTTGATTTTCATAATTTATCAAATTTTCTTTAGTGTAGGCGCTAGCAGGCAGCACCTCCGCCCCAAAAATACTTTTTTTTCACAAACATAAAAGAGACAAAAAATCTGTATTGGTGCCAATAAGAACTTGAAAAATCCCAAAATTCTGATATGCTTCCTTTTAGTTCAATTGTGCATTTTATTTTAAGGGTAATTTTTCGGAGATAGGGGTTTTTTTTTTAATATCTGCATTTTTGAAGAGCCCAAAAAACCCCAAAATTCTGGCAAGCTTAATTTTGTAAATTTTTCAAATTTTATAGCCCGAAAATCGGAATTGATTCCAAAAAGACCCTAAAAAAGCCAAACATTCTTATATGCTTACGTTTAGTTTGAATTCATATTTTATTTTAAGAGTAGTTTTTAAAAGATAGGAGTTGTTTTTTCAAAATTAATTTTTGCACTTTTAAGAGCCCAAAAAACAGCAAAAATTCTGGCGCGATTGATTTCTTTAATTCTTTCAATTTCCTGTTGTGGAGATGCTGGCGGCATTGAATTCAATATGATACCTATACATACATTATAATATTAATCAAAACAATTTTCTGTTCTATTTTGTTTTCATTTTTATGAAAATCACCCTGTTTCTCGAGAAAAAAATGATATTAATTTTGTTCTTAAGGCCATGTGACGATAGGGTCACGTGACCAAACCTGGTCTTCAATTTTTCCATCCCAACTTACGTCTAAACGAAATGAGGTATCGCTATGAAGGTTTGGGAAATGAAAGAGGAGGTAATAAAGTCCAAGTCTCTGCTTTATTCCGGTGGAAATTTTGAGAAAAAGGTTTTTTTTTTAAAGAAAATACCAGTGGAAGTTTTCTTTCCCAACTTACGTCCACACGGAAGGAGATATGGTGTTAAAAATTTGGCACGATAAATAGAAGGCATGGAAGCAATTTACAATGTTGTCAATGGGCTAGTTATGAGGTTAATATTGATCAAAGTGGGACAAACCAACAAAAATAGCTCACGAACATTATGCACAAATAATGCAGAAACTAATGTTTGTACTTGAAATGCAAATAAACATATTTGGTCTGACATACGTATCAGTCTGGTATCAGCTGTGTTCACGATGTGCCCACTCTAATGTATTGGGGGGGGGGGTGTTTATAGATTGTGGCAAAATGTGAGATTAGCGCCATCTAGGGGACGTAGCAAGAACTATTGTCTACGGCAACGACCCCCCCCCTCCTTTCCTTCTCACCTTAATTTGTAGGTTATGTTGACTTCTCTTTCTAAAATAAATACATGAATAATAATAACCAAAAAAACCAACCAAAAATCGAACAAAATAAAATCTATCATCGATCAAATGCAATAAAATGTTTAAGTCTGTTGCAATCGATCTATCATAGAAAGATAGAAAAGATAGCAAAAAATTATAATTCTTGCAGCTACAGTGAACTTGAGCAGACGTGAGCAGACGACAGAACTTCTATCGTCTGCTCAAGTTCATTTCGAATTCTGAATTCACACGAGCGCCACCACGGGACGTAGTAATTACTATAATCCGTTCACCACTTTTCTATGAGAGTGGGCCAACCGTGGCTGTATCAAAGCAGCACTAGCGCAGCGAGTAGACAATTTCGAACTTCTACGGGTCTGTGGGTAAAACAGATTGCATGATTACCTACAGAGAAAGTTAGAAGTCAAACTTCTACTGTACAGACTAAATGTGT
Source organism: Belonocnema kinseyi (assembly GCF_010883055.1). Classification (NCBI taxonomy): domain Eukaryota; kingdom Metazoa; phylum Arthropoda; class Insecta; order Hymenoptera; family Cynipidae; genus Belonocnema; species Belonocnema kinseyi. The sequence continues at coordinate 141,513,314 of NC_046661.1, read as the reverse complement.
CCGTCGATAATCATTATTTGCATAAATAAACTTTTTTCTTCCTCTAACTCTTTGCAAGGCCACAAACGATTCTTTAAAATTTATTAACATTTCCCGAAAAAAATTTCCGCGTTATTTAAACTTTTATTTTTCAATATGGGGGAAAAAATATTGATCTTAGGGCTGACTAAATTTAAAATTAAAAATTAAAATTTGTTTCGTTTACAGGTGATAGCATCTCGTGGAGACAATATAATTGCAGTGGCAAATCCTGCCTTAATGAACTGCAATCACCCAATAAAAGAAGAGCCAGTAGACGAAAAATCGACCCTGTGATTATTTTATTATTTTGTAAATTATATTGTTTAAGTTCCCACCCACATCGTGAAAAATGCAATACGTAATAGTAATTCTTATTGTGAATGTAATGATCGAGTGCAATATGGTAAAAGTATGAAATGCTTATCACCATAAGATTAATATTAAAATTAAAACATTAATTATTATAAAACTGTGCTTAGGGAGCTTGAATGACAAATTATTTTTTTCATTCTAGAGTATTAAATTTCAATTTCATTTCACATTCCATGACTGCAGATATTCATATTAATTTTTTATTTTTGTGAAATAATTCTTTAACTAAATCTAGAATATCTATAAGATTTGATAGATCTTTCGCTTTTATATGACAAAAGTTGTTATCTAGTTTTAGCAAAGTACTCGAAAAATACTCGCGAATACTCGTCGACAACTATGATTAAATAATGATGATAATAATAACTTGCAAACATGCATTTGTAAATAATTAAGTAATCAATGATAAATACAAAGTGAGAATTTTCCAATTTTTATTTGCATTTCCTATTTAAACAAACTCTATCATTTTTTTTTTTAGAAATGTTTGTTAGAGTATGAAATTTAGTATTATATGTACGATATTGTATACTTGGAAAGCTTTTTTTATTTTTTTTTTAAATATTTTATACCGCAAGTGCTTATGTATATATTTGTAATAAAGCATAAGAGAAGAAAAAACTAAAGTTTTGTTTATAATGATAAATTATATATATTATGAATGCATAAGAATTGGTTTCCAGGGTCAATTACATAAGCATCATTAATGACCAGAAAAAATGGTTGATAATCGGGAAATGACAATGAAAAAAATTTTTTAATTAATAATTTTTAATTCTTTGAAATCGCAGGATACAAAATTGAGAGACTTAATAGTTGCACAATTTCCAGTTTAAAAGGGTTTTTGCTTAAATATTAATGTTCATGAAAATTTCTGATTTGAAAATGTTCAAAATATCGAGAATTTCATGAAAATGAATTATTTACTCTTTTTGGACATATTCTTGTGAATATATCTACAAAATTATATGTTTCAGTAAATCATTTTTTTTCAATTAACAGTTTTATGATCCAGAAGTTTCAACCTTTTAGAATTATGATGAATGTTTTTGACGGAAAATAAACCTTTTTGTTTAAAAATAAGGTTTTTAGATGAAAATTCAACTTTTTTGGTTGAGAATTCCTGAATTTTATTAAAAATTCGTCTTTTTTTGGTAGTAAATAAATCTCTTTATTTAAAAAGTCTTCTTTTTTAGTTTCAAATTCAACTTTTTTGTTGAGAACTCTTAAATTTGGTCAAAAATAAGTTTTTTTTTAGTGGTAAAATAATCTTTTTGTTTAAAAAATCATCTTTTTTAGTTTAAAAGTCAACGTTTTGGTTGAGTATTCTTGAATTTTACCTAAATGCGTATCTTTTTATAGTCAAATAATTTTTTTGATCAAAAATACCTCTTTTTTAGTTAAAATCGTAACGACTATGTTTTAAAGTTGAACTGCTTTCATAAAAATTAAAAAATTGTTCTTTCTTTTTTAAAAATTCAACTTTTTTATTCTGAATTCTTGAATTTTATTGAAATTCGTCTTTTTTTTAGTAAATTACTATTCATGTTTAAACATTCTTTTTTTTAGTTGAGAATTCTTAAATTTTAGTAAAATTCGTCTTTTTGGTTGTAAATGAATCTTTTTGTTTAAAAATTCTTCGTTTTTAGTTTAAGCTTTAACTTTTTGGTTAAAAACTCTTGAATTTTATTAAAAATTCGTCCTTTTTCTTAGTAAATCTTTCTTTGTTTTTTACAAATTATCTTTTTTAGTTGAAAATTCAACCTTTTGGTTCAGAATTCTTGAATTTTATTGAAATTCCTCTTTTTGTTGGTTGTAAATTAATATCTTTGTTTAAAAATGTATCTTTATAATTTAAAATGTCAACTTTTGTTTCCGAACTCTTGAATTTTATTAAGAATTTGTCCTTTTTGGTAGTAAATTAATCTTTTTGTTTAAAATTTTATCTTGTCAGTTAAAAATTTAACGAGGTGTTAAAGTTGATCTACTTTCTTAAAAATAAAAATAAATTTTCTTTCTTTCTTAAAAATAGAACTTATAGGTTGAAAATTTTTGAATTTGATTACAAATTCGTCATTTTCCTAGGGAATCATTCTTTTTGTTCAAAATTGGATCTTTTATAGTTGAAAACTCAACTTTTTGGATGAGAATTTTTAAATTTTATTAAAAATTCATCTTTTTGATGGTAAATCAATCTATTTATTAAAAAATTCTTCTATTTTAGTTTCAAAATCAACTTTTTTATTGAGCACTCTTAAATTTTATTAAACATTCGTCTTTATTGGTAGTAAAATAATATTTTTGTTTAAAAATTCATTTTTTTAAATTTAAAATTCAAAGTTTTGGTTGAGTGTTTTTTAATTCTACTGCAATGCGTATCTTTTTATACCAAATTATTTTTGAAAAATTGTTATTTCTTTCTTAAGAATTCGTCTTTTTTCTTAGTAAATCTATTTTTTTACAAATTCATCTTTTTTAGTTGAAAATTCAACTTTTTGGTACAGAATTCTTGATTTTGATTGAAATTCGTCTTTTTTGGTAGTAAATTAATCTCTTTGATTGAAAATATATCTTTTTAATTGAAAATGTCAACTTTTGTTTCAGAACTCTTGAATTTTATTAAAAATTCGTCTTTTTACATTCTCATTCATGAGAGTGTAATTAGAGCATTTTCAAAATTTGAAATTTTTTCTTCGTCAAATTTTAGAAGAAATTAGAAAAGTTACATACTTTTGAAAATGTTGAGAATGTTCAGAAAAATAGAACAAAAAATTTTCTGATAGATTACGAAATTTCATTATCATAATGACATTTCTCAAGTAGACAAAATTCAAAAAGTTATATTCTTTTCAAAATTTTCAAAATTTTCAACGAAAAAATGAAAAGAAAATTTTGTAATGGGTTGACAAAAATATTCATCCAAATTTCTACTAGATATAAACTATATATTTTTTTCAATACTATTCTCATTAAATTTTTTAATTAGACAAATGTTCAAAAAGTTGGAACATTTTCAAAAGTATGTAATTTTGTTTTTAAAAGACCCGTAAGTTTGAGAACTTTTTTTAAAATAAATCGAAAAAATGGCTCTTTGGTTGGAAATTGAACTGCTTTGTTAAAAATTCTTCTTTTTTTTGGTTAAAAACTGTCTGTAGTAATTAAAAATTTACTAATTCCATTTTTGGTTGTAAATGGTTTGTTTTTTTTAGTTGAAATTCAATTTTTTGTTTAAATTGAACTATTTTCTTGAAAATTCTTTTGTTTTGTTTGTTGAAATTTTATCTAGTTTCGTTGAAAATTAAAATTTTGGTTTGAAAGTTCTTGTATTTTGTTGAAAATTCGTATTTTTGCTAAAAAAATAGACTTTTTTATTAAAAATTCATATTTTTGTTTTGACAATGTTAATATATTTTGTATAAAAAATTTGTCATTTTGTCTTGAAAGTTCAATAATTTAGTTTGAAAAAATCAACTATTTAGTAAAAAAATTCTTTCTTTTATAATTTAAAAATATTGTTTTAAATTGAAACTTTTTTCTTTTAATTTGCGATTTATTACAGAAGTTTATAATTAACCACCCTGCTCGTTAATTAATCTTTGAACATTTTATTATCTATTTTAATTAAAGATAAAAGTAAAAGTATTACAAGCATACATTTTTTAGAAATAAACAGTTTTATTTCGTATGAAATTTTTTTGAAATTTGCACAGAACTCCGATGCAGAATTATTAAAAATTTCGTTTCTGTTACTACATTTTACCAATTATTTTTCTAACAATTTTTAAAGAAACGAGAAAAAATTAAATGCTAGTCTTAGCGGAAAATGAAGGAAATGTGTCGCAATATGTGTTAGCTTTAAATATATGTATAATGTATAAATCATGGCAATATGGATGAAACTTTAATAAGGCCGAAAAAAGTTAAGAAACATTTTTTTTTTTAATTCTTAAAAAAACATTAAATTTTTTCGATGTGCAACAGCAGAAATGTTACCATTTTTATAAATCTTACTATTTTCAGTCAATGTTTAGCCTGTATACTTTCAAATTTACCGCCATATATATCGCCTACTGCGTGTGGCGTCTGCATAGACACTCAGTAATTTTCAGTTTCGCACCTGGAACGAGGATGCTCCTTGCACTCACATCACGTCGTCTCTTCAAATTTCGCAAATAAAATCGAGACTCGCGATTAAAGTCAACCTTATTTCAGTAATTAGTTTGAAAACCCCACTTAGTGCGCGAATAATTGTTATATTAAATTAAAATATACTGTTATGTATACATTTTTTCCTTTCTTCCTGCCTAACCTTGAATCACCACGTAATTACGATAAGCCTTAAAAGACAAAACAAGTTACCAATTTCTCGCCTGAAGCAACATTTTTTAACCGCTTAGTGGTCGGATTACCCGGCCGGTAATACAGCCGGGATCCGACCAGTTTACCGTGATATTTTTAGCCGGATTCCCCGACCAGCGCCCGGCCTAAACCGGAACCCGGCCGGATCCATATATATGGACCAAGTCCATATATTTTTTGTATTTTAGAATTCGCAATAATCGGAAATTCGGAAAAAATGTTCTTGAACCAAAACAACTGCCTTCTTGGATGTGCATGAATATTTAGTTGAATCGAATAAATTTTTGTTGGGCTTAGCCAATAATTTTATTGCCCCCACCAAATTTCTTGGTAACATCAACCATAAACACTCTATTTACCAAAAGTTTTGGTTAAAACAACAACGACAAACTCTCTCGGTTACAGTTCTGTCACCGTAATCCCCTGTCATTGGCTGAAGTTTGGTGGCACTGACGTTTTGACTAGACTCTCCACCATGCCACGACTAACTAGTTAATTTGTACGTAATTTTGGCGATCCAAGACCAAATGATAAAGGGCTCATTTATTACAAATACTTGTTTTAGGCAGAAAATGATCCACATGTGCACCTGGTGTGGAGGAGATAGCCACAGCATAATTGATTTTGTTTTTGCAGATGAAAGACTAAGAAAGCTAGTGTAAGATACACGAAAAAAAAAGGCGAATCAAGATTAAAAATCTATAGAAACCGCAAGTTCGAATAGATTTTCAGAAAACGAGAAACTAAAGCATAGGAATGGCATAGAGGGCGCATAGGCTTTCTTTCTTGATATCATTATTAAAATTGCGATCAAAATGTGTGGTACTACGGTTTCAGGAAGAATGTCTGGTGAATGCGTGGTGGAATGATGAAATCCGCGCAGCCGTTTATGAAAAGAAACAAGCGTATCAAGAAAGTTTAACGATACAGGCGTTAGCGTTGAGGAGAGAAATGGACTTGAAAATAACTGCAGAGACAAAATGGGGAAAAGTTAATAGACTAGTTATGGAACGTGAAGCTAAAATCAGAAGAGCAGTAGAGAAAAAAATAAAAAATGACGCGGAAGTGTGAATATATTTTTAAAACAAGGTAAGCGAACTTATAAATGAGGCAACTTGGAAGTCGCTAATAAAGAATAAAAATAAGAGGACATCGACTGTGATCCGGTATGCCATTATTAAGAGTGCGACTAAAGTGTGTGGTACTGCGGTTGCAGAAAGAATGTCTGGTGATGCATGGTGGAATATTTTCAGTTGAATATTCAACCATCAAATTCAAATTAAATCAAAACTATTTTTTTTAAGTTGATCGTTTTAATTTGAAAATTGAACTGTTTCGTTAAAAATGTATGAATTCTTTTTATAAAGTCGTATTTTTGGTAGGTAGTTAATCTTCTTGATTAAAAATCCAAGTACTTGTTGGAAAATGTAATTGCTTTGTTAAAAATTCATTTTATTAGTTAAAGATTCATCTTTTTTTTAATATTTAACTTTTCGCTGGGAATATTCATCTTTTTTGTTAAATTCGAATGTTTCTGATGTATAATTAAAACATTTTTTCTTTAAAATGTCAAGTATTGTATTTTTAATTGAGAATTAATTTTTTAAATTGAAAATTCATTTACTTCGTTGAAAGTTCAATTTCTTTGTCAAAAATCATTTGTTTTTTAAATCATTTTCTATTTATAAATTCAACTATTTTCTTCAAAATTAATTTTTTGAAAATTTATATTTAAATTATAACAAATTTACATTTATTACAAAACTACATCATAAATCTGGTACAGAAGTAATTAAATTATTACTAAACCTAATAAAGATATAATATAAAGAATAGTAAATTATATTATAAAAAGTTAAAATATAATGACTAGCAATCGTGAGGCAGCGTTTATACTTTGTTATCCTAAAACGCTTACAAAAATTTTATGGCTCACAATTGTCTCTAATTACTTATTATGAATGACGACAATATATATATGCATTTTTAATAATTAGTAATAAATCCATTGTAAATTTTCCAAATTAATGAAATCGAAGGGCACCTGAGAAGCTAGCGATTAAAAACATGCACTCACTTCCCACACGACTCAGGTTCAACTCCTGTAAACAATAAAAATTTTCATAAAATAAACTGTAAAGTCCCCTCTTTAAAATGAGCCGAAGGAACTGTAAAAGTTTTCACTGTTTCTTGAATTACCATAATAAATGCAGAGGATGAGCAACACAAAAATTGCTCTGAGAAAATCATGCCTGCTATATCATCAGTCGGTAATGTAGTTTCCTACTAGAAGGTCTATTTTTCGGTTAGGCATTAATCTACCTTACCGACTGGTGGAATCTTAGCACGGACATGGACCATTATCGTCTATCGGTAACGGGCCAGTCTCTGGTTTATTGTCGTTTAGCTCAGAACAGAACCATATAGATTCAACGTGTAGCTCAGAGCAGAACCGGACCAGGTATACTACTATCTGATCTTTTTTTCGGAGATACCCCGCGAGGAGTGTGTGTATGTTATAATCGCTAGTTTTTTAGGTACTGTAACTAATAAAAATTAACAATTTCACCATTTTTATATTTATTATGAGAAAATATACCTTTACAAGCAGCTAAGCAATCCTTGTAGGTCATAAAATGGTTCGCATTTTTTGTACAACCTCCAAAGACAAACATTTCGCAATCATTGGTGTCAGGGTTGTAAGCATATCTTTCAAGATACATTCTGCATCTTCCAGATTCCACGGGCAGTACGCAAGAATCTGTCAAATATTTTATACTATTATACTATAAAATCATGCATATTTATTACTTATCAAAGAGCAGTTCAGTATTTCTCATGGGCTTGGCTAGTCGTAGCTTAGTGGGTAAAAGCATCAGACCGGCAATCCGAAAGACCTGGGTTCGAATCCCACCGGAGCTTGAGCTCAATTTTGTCAAAAATTTAAAAATAATTATCAATATTTTTTAAAACATTAAAAAATGGCAAATGTCAAAACAATTAACGTCAAGTCATTTAAAACATTTATGTGGTCAAAACCATAACATAAAAAAAATTGAAATAGTTGAACTTAAAATAAAATAGAAAAAATTTTCAAACACATTTGAACTATCGACCCATTGAATTTATTTTCTTCCAAAAAATATGAATTTTCAAACAAAAAAACTATCAAAGTAGTTGAATTTTTCACCCAAAAATACGAATTTTTATCAAAGCAGTTAAATTTGTAACCAAAGAGATGACACTTTCAACAAATTTTTTCTATTTTAACAAAACATTTATTGTTTAATCTATGATTTGAATTTCGATAAAAACGAATTTTTAACCTAATAAATGAATTTTTAACTAGAAAGGTAAATATCCAATCAAAAATGGAATAATTACATTTTCGACAAGAGATAAATTTTTAACTAAAATGATTAATTATAAAAAATGCATTTTTAAGAAAAGCGTTCTACATTCAACCAAAGAGATGAATTTTCAACTAAAGTGATTATACATTTTTATCTGACATAGTTATAATTCCAGTTAAAAAATAATTATAAAAAAAAATAACGATTTTCAACAAAATGGTTTAATTTTCAAATAAAATAAAGAATCTTTAATAAAAAAAATTACTTTTTAACAATATTATTCAATTTTCTACAGAGAAATATTATTTTTAACCATAAGTGTAATAATTGATATTTCAAACAAAACAGATTTAAATTTGAAATAAAAAACAATTTAAAACATTCATAAATCATATTAAAAAGATGATTTTTTAATCAGGAAGAATAATTTCCTATCGAAAAAGACGAATTACCAAACAAATATTTGAATTTTCAACTATTAAATAACAATTTCTTATTTAAATTATTAGTGTTCAACCAAAAGTGGAATAGCTAAATTTTTAGGCAAGAAAATTAACTCTGAACCACACAAAGGTTAAGTTTTAGCGGAATAGTTGAATTTTCAATCAAAGCGATAAATTTTCAGCTAAAAAATCAAATTTTTAACTGGAATAGCTATTTATTCAGTTAAACAATTAATTTTCAATTAACTGAAATAGTTATACATCCAAATGAAAAACAATTTTTAAAAAAACACAACAATTTTTTAAACAAAATCGTTCAATTTTCAACCCAAGATATGGACTTTACATTAGAATTAAGAATCGTTGACAAAAAAATGAATTCTTAAAAATATTGTTGAATTTTTTACAAAATAAAATTAGTATCCACTAAAAAAGATGAATTGTTAACAAAGCAAGTGAAATTTCAACTAAAAAGATACATTTTTAAACAAAAATGCAATAATTAAATTTTCATTGCAAAAAATTAATTGTCAATAAAAAATTTAACGTTTTTTAGAACAAAGCAGTTAAATTGTCAACTATAGAAATGAATCTTTAACTAAAAAATTAATTTTTAACATATTGGTTCAGCTTTCAACCAAGTTTTTAAACTTTTTACCAAAAAAGATGACTTTTGAACAATATAGATGCATTTCCATCAACATAATTAAATTTTCAACAAAGTAGTATGATAAAAATGTCAGTAAATTATTAGATTTTATGTATTTAGATATTACTTCAAAAGCAAATTTTTACAATTAAAAACCAGGAATGCATTTAGCAGTAAGTTAAAATTTTTAAGAATTAGGAGAAAGTAATGGAACTTATTGAAAAAATAATATAAACATCATTTTCACAACATTTTTCCTGTCAGAATTTGAATGTAAACAATTCAAAATTTTTGAAAAAATGAATGTGCAACTAAAATGATATAATTCACTTTACGCTTTCAAAAATTACGCCAAAGCATTCAGAAAATACCATTAATTCTGATAATATAAGATAATAAATTTTGTATAACTTAAAAATTGTTTAAACCATAATAATTATAATGAAAACTTAATATTTAGGCTAAAATTTGGATACTTTTAAAAAAAAACCATCAATAAAGCACGATTTTTTAGCTTTTCCGTGAAATAGTTGGATTTAAACAAAAAGAAATTTTTTCAACAATAAGCAAACAACTTAACTGAAAAATACTCTTTTCAAGTTGATTAAATAGAACATAGTATTAGTAAAATACACTTAATTCGCGATATTCTATGGAAATAAAAATATTTAAATAAATAAAAACTATTTAAACATTTAACAATTAATTTAAACATAGAAAAAATCTTGTAATTTATTTTTTATGTGGATGAATTGAAAAAATGAGAAAAAAAGGCATGATTCAGGGGAATCTTCCGAGAAATCTTTATGGTAAATGGGGTGGTTTTTGTGGCACAATTACAAAAATGTGTTTTTCTGATGCTATTCTTATGATAAACTTTAGGGAGTGGGCGGCATCTACTTATGAAAACCTTCCCAGTGGGCACAAAATTTAGCGACGTCTTTACGACATCGTTACGACATTTTTACGACATCCTATGTCTATGTCGTTGAAGTGTCTTCACGATATCGTAAAGACATAGTCAGATGATACGACATATTTACGATATCGTAAAGATGACTAAACGACATTGACATAGGATGTCGTAAAGTTGTCGTAAAAATGTCGTCACGATGTTATAACACACATTTATGGAGTTGAAATTAAAAAACTCATTTTTATTTTTATTCTTTGGCTGATTGTGAAGATAAATGATGAGGGTCAACTTGTTACATGTAATATTGACGATTCGGAATAAAATGGACAAAAACGTCTTCTTTTCTTATGTTAAATACGTGTTAAGTCACATAGAAATTATCAGTAAATCGGACTTCATAAACTGAGGCCAAATGGAAACACATTTTGTTTAGTTTTTTTTTTATAAATAATCTACAAAGTAGAAAGACTCTCGGTAATGGATTTTGTTGTGACAAATCTGTTTTTACGTCCCAGTGGGCACAAAATTTGGCGACGTCTTTACGACATCGTTACGACATCATGACGACAACTTTTCGACATCTTATGTCCATGTCGTTTCGGTGTCTTTGCGATATCGTAAAGACATTGTCAGATCATACGATTTAATTACGATATCGTCAAGACACCTTAACGACATGGATATAGGATGTCGTAAAGTTGTCGTAAAGATGTCGTGACGATGTTGTAAAGACGTCGCCAAATTTTGTGTACACTGGGGTAATAATAATAATTTTAAAAAACCCGTGCGAAAATTGCCTTATTTAAAAATAGGCCCAGCTTAGGTTCGGCGCAAATAGCCTCCCTTAATTATTAAGTAAGGCAATATAAATTATACCGCACTTACGGTAACCTTACGGCCCTGCCAAGAAACGGATATGAGCGCCTCTGTTAAATATCAGGCGTATTAAAAGAGGTCCTAAGTTGAGGCGTCCCTTATGCGCTGCCTATCAAGTTCAAACACGTTAAAATTTAACACTTTTTACAAAAAATGGATCGTGAGAAAATAAAAAAAAGATCTGAGTAGAATTAGATCGAAAAAACTACGAGCTTTTCAGTTAAAAAAAGAAACTTTTTAAAACCTTCAATTATTATAAAAATGTAAAATGTAACATTTTTCAAAATAAAAGAAGAAAAGTTATTAATACAATATTATTGCAGATTTATTATCGGTTCCAGTAATTTTACTTGTGATTTTATGAATAGTCAAGAAAATATTAATATACAGAATTATAATGTGAATCATTATTTTCTGCTATTATTTTTCATAAATATAAATTTAAATTTGCGCGGAATCGCGTGACGCACCATCTGGCGCCCCGTTGGTTATCGTGCGCATTTCGTACGGTCTTTTGTTTTCTCGGTGGTGAATCTATGAATGTCAACAGTGTCGGCACGTGTATGTCTTTTCATTTATAGCCTATATAATAAGTGTATAAGTAATTAAAGGTATTATTATCATATATTTTACATTTACATTAATTCATCTGTGTTAGAAACAATAAATTTCTATAAAACTACCTCTTTTGTAGTAGCTTTTCGAATGTTTGATTTTAAGGTTAGGTTAAATATTGATTATTGTATTTATCTTCTTTTTCAATAATGTTTCTGTAAAATTGAGTCTTTTCTATCAAGAATGAATTTATTTATTGTTTATAAGTTCTAGAAAACCAACATGCGCGTAATTATTTTGTTTTCCTTCTTACAAGTTTGATCAAGTCATTCACAAGCCAATTAAGTCTGCAACAAGAATTTATGCGAGCAGGAAAAGGGCGGTTATTCTGCCTATTTCAGATAAAATATATTTTATTATTTAATTTTCAACTCAATTTTTATTTGCTTTTCCGACTGAAGCCCAAAATTTATTACACTCTAATTAAAAAATAATAATTTAAGGAATTTGATAGGAAATATACACGGCCCGGAGAAGGGCCTTACTTATTTTTAAGGCGCAGAAAATATTACCTGATACGGACGATCTAAGGTTTTATTAAACCACCATCCTTCCGGACCCAAGTTCATGATAATTTTTCGTTTTGTCGTTAGGTTCGCTCACATCAGAACCCACCAGTTTGTATGAAACAGATATTTAAATAGCTAAAAACAAAACAGGCAAGAGGACGATTGTTTTCTTTGAAGACGACTTTTTCTCTGACAAGACTGTCTGCATCGGCTTTTGTTTTCATGACTTACCATGCTTCCCTGGCGGACCGAAGGAACCGAATGGAGCCTCTACAAAGTACCCGTAAAGACTCCATTGGGTCCCCATTCGTTTCCTTTTTACAAAACTCAAAAAAACAGCAAGATCCACGTTAAAATCCATGTTAAAATTTGTATTCTACGTTAAAATTATCTATAGAAGGTCACGGAATAATCGCAATAGTTTTTTTTCAACGGTAAAAAGTTTTAAAAAACATTAGACGTATAACTTTTTACTGCTGCAAAAAAAAAGTATTGCGATTACTTCGTGAGTTTCCAATAGAAAACTTAAACTTAGAATCCAAATTTTAACACTTTGAAAGTGGATCTTGCTGTTTTTTTTTTTTTTTTTTTGAGTTTTTGAAGAAGGAACCGAATGGGATCTTTGCGGGTACTTTGTAGAGGCTCCATTCGGTTCCTGCGGTATGGCAGGTAACAATTGTTACCTGCCATACCGGAGGAAGAGAATCTACTCGGTTCTGTTTTTGGGCGGACCTAACGACAAAACGAAAAAGAGTTATGAACTTGGTTCCGGAAAGATAGTAGTTTTTTGTTTTGTCGTTGGATTCGCCCAAAAACAGAACCGAGCAGATCCCTTTTTTCCACGGCATGTTCGATGACAAGCATGCTGCTAAAAGATTTTTAAGACAAATAAAGATCCTTTTAACAGTAACAAATTAAGAGGAAATGTTTGATCTACTTCGTTTTAGATAAATAGTACAATATTTAACTATTGTGGTGCTATGTTGCCGCTAATAGTGTGCAATTGCTTCTTCCGATTATTACACAAAAAATATAATTCTTGCTGAAAAGAGGTTTTTACCGGAAGCCTTTCTACTCTTTAGATTATTTATAAAAAAAAACTAGACAAAATGGCTTCTCATTTTGGCCTCAGTTTATCAAATCCGATTTATTAATGATTTCCGGGGGCGACTTCATCGTGGTTACAGGACCTCTAAATATCATTGTTATCAACAAAAAAACGCATTCATTTCATGGTGGATTCGAACAAATTGGGGGGGGGGGGTGATGCAAAAAACTGATAGAGAAAAAAATGTCGACCACCCTATAGTGTACACCAGACTCCCTTTTTTATTTAGATGCACTTACCCTTTTTTGCAGCCAGGGTACTTTGCATAATTGCAAAGGTGCAAAGAGAAATGAAGACGATTATTTTTGCATTCATTTTGTATCGTGATGTGGTAATGATTAACTTTTTAAATTGTTCACTTTTACTTGTATAGTGTCACTTTCGTGGTGGTCACTTTGGAACAGAGATGATCGCTTGCGTGCCTGCTGGCCTGGTTATATACAAACACCTGCTAGTCTGCAGAGAAATCCGTTATCCGTTATGTTTATATACTTATTCCCCCTCTAGTCTAGAGACTGTCTCGTCTTGAAAGGACAAGACGCGAATATTTTTTTAGTGTCAATAACCTATATGTATATGTCATAAACGGCCCGTGTAGAAATCGCCCCATTTTTCCCCATTCAAGTAAAGCAGTGGTCATAATCTCACTAGAACAACTGGACTAGACAGTTCTAGTCAGGACCCTTTCAGGCACTCTCAGGATTGTTTATTTTATATCTAGTTAGGCCCCAGTATTGTATTAGAGGCAGGCTTTTTAGTTGGGAGCTAATTGAGACAAAAGGCCTGAAAAGCTCTAGTCAGGAACTGGTCGGGCCCTAAACAGTATCGCCCAGATGAACTTGCTGAAGATGGCGTTGCATTGTATAAAGCGCAGTACCATATACAGAAGTTTGTATTTACTAAAATATTCTTTAGTAAACATGTGAATGGCTGCCGGAACAGAAGTCATATTGTTATTAATATGTGCAAGAAGGGAAATAGTTGGATGGGCTAGGCGGGCGATGAAGGGTTTTCTCGTCAGGCCATGCTTAGAAGTTCTAGATTGAGCCCGGTTAAAAGAGCTTTACAGGACTTGCCTGGCCCTCTCTATTCTTCCCAATCAGCGCTTGATCAGAAATAGGGAAAACTATTCGGGCCCCTTTCAAATCCCGATCGCGATAATCAACCACTTAATATTAGCTGTCTCCCTTTTTAACTAAGAAGGATGAATTTTCTACAGATATGTTAATTTTTATTAAAATAATTGAATTTTCCTTCGAAATAATAGAATTTTTAACCCAATATACGACTTTTCCATAGTTACATATTTAACTAAACCCGAGCAACTTTCAACCCATAATGGAATAGTTCAATTTTCAACCAAATATAAATAAGTTCAATTTTGATTAGAAACAATTAATTTTCAACCACAAAAGATAAAGTTATAACAAAATAGTTTAATCTTTAACTAATGAAATGAATTTTTAATAAATTCATTCAGTTTCCAAGCAATTAGTTGAATGTTCAACAAAATACTAGAATTTTGAACTAAATAGCTGAATTATTAACTAAAAAAGATCAGTTAACAATTAAAAATGTAATAGTTCAAGTTTTAGTTACAAAAATTAATTTTCTACAAAAAAAAAAAAGATTTTTCAACAAAATACATGAATTTTCAACTAAATAGTTGAACTTTTTACTAAGAAAGATCAATTTACAATCAAAAATGGAATAGTTCGTGTTTTACTTGAAAAATTAATTTTCTAAAAAAAGTAACTTTTAACATAGTATAATTTTCTACAAAATACATGAATTTTGAACTAAATAATTGAATTTTCAACTAAAAAATATCAATTTACAACCAAAAATGGAATAGTTCACATTTTTGTTTAAAAAATTAATTTTCTACAAAAAGTAACTTTTAATATAGTTAAAATCTCAACAAATTACATGAATTTTGAACTAAATAGTTAAATTTTAAACTAAAAATGATCAGTTTACAACCAACAATGGAATAGTTAAGGTTTTAGTTAAAAAATTAAGTTTCTACAAAAAAAACAACTTTTAACATAGTTAAATTTTCAACAAATTACATGAATTTTGAACTAAACAGTTGAATTTTCAACTAAAAAGTTTATTTTTAAACAAACAGTTGAACTTTCTATTAAAATAAGAGAATTATTAACCCAACAGACCACTTTTAAATTTTTAAGTAGAATTTTTTTTCAAACCATAATCAAAAATCTAAATTTTCAGTCAACAAAATGCATTGAAAAACAAAATTTAATAAAGTATTTCAATTTTTAAACAAATAGTCTAATTTTCAAACAAGAATTTTTTTTACCAAAAAGCATGAACCTTACATGAAATACAAACAAAATAATTGAATTTTTAACTAAAAATTATACATTTTTAACCAAACATAAAATAGGTAAATTTTGATTTAAAAAATTAATTTTCAACCAAAAAAAGATTAATTTTTAACCAAATAGTTCAATCTTCAACTTATAAAATGAGTTTTGAATAAATTCATTTAGTTCCTAGGCAAGTAGTTTAATTTTTAACAAAATATTAGAATTTTAAACTAAATAGTTGAATTTTCAAATAAAAAAGATCAATTAACCAAAAAATGGAATAGTTCCAACGAAATACGTGAACTTTCAACTAAATAATTAAATCTTCAAGAAAAGCAATTTAACCAGAAAAATGAATTTTTTATCCAAAAAGACGAATCCTCAACAAAACAGTTAAACTTTCAAATCAACAAAAGTTTAATTTTAAATAAAAATAATAATAATTAGAATTCTACGATAAAAGAAGAATTTTCAATAATTTAAGATGAATTTTCAACTAAAATTGTTGATCTTCCACCCGAAAAAAGTATTTTTAAAAAAGTATTTTAAAAGTATAGAAATTTCCTTGAAAAAAGGAGGAAAATGAGAGTTAAAAAAAGGTTAAAGAGGGCAATAGATTAAGGAGTATAAAGACTACATTTTTTTCGTTAAAAGTAGTTTTTTGTTTTAGGGAAATTCTTTTGTACCAGGCGCGGATCACTGGGAAATGGAGAAAAATTATTTTAAAAATGCAATTTCATAATGACGTATAATTTGTAACAATTCAAATTATCAATTTTTTACAGTACAATACATACATGTTATACTTGCCTGCGTATTTTATAAGGTGTTGAGCAATTTCTGGCGATTCACCAAAAATTTCTGAATAAGCTGCGATGAATTCTAAATTTTTTTGGTAAGGACCCTTAAAATTGTTATTTAAGATGGAATTTAAAAGCTTATAAAATCGTATTGTATCGTGTATATTAATAATAATATTGTTACATTAATTTTTAGTATTTATACTGATTTTTGTGTGTTTATAGCGAGTCAAGTTGCCAATATGACTATATTAACTACGTGACTGTGTGTGATCAATTTTTAAATAAACTTTTGTCATCAACCAAAAAAATTCACTTTTTAAGAAATTAGTTTAAATAATAGTTGTTACATTTTTAACCAAAAAGATAAATTTTTAAACAAAAATAATAATTTTCCACCGAAAAAAAAAGAATTTTTAACATATTTAAGAATTCCAAATCAAAAAGTAGATTTGCTACCTAAAAAGACGAATTTTCAATAAGAATCACGAATTCTCATCCAAAAAGTTAAATTCGCAACTAAAAACATTAAATTTTTAAACAAAAATATTAATTTACTATCAAAAAAGACTATTTGTTAATAAAATTCAAGAATTCTCAACCAAAAAGTTCAATTTTTAAGAGAGAATTTTTCTAAATTTTTAAGAATGTAGTTCAACTTTAAAAACTAGTTGTTAAATTTTTAACCACAAAAATGTTGATTTTTAAACGAAAAAATTAACTTGCTTCCAAAAAATTTTAGAACTATCAACCCAAAAGTTGAATTTTTACCAAGAAAAAAGTAGTTTTTCTACAACAACAAAAAATGAATTTTCAACAGAACAGTTCAATTACCAACTAAAGAGATGAATATTTTAATCAAATTTTGAATCTTTAAACAAAACCTGCATATATAAGACATTAAGTCAACTTTAAAACCTAGTTGTTAAATTTTAAACTAAAAGATTAATTCACTACCAGAAAAGATGAATTTTTAACAAAGTTCATGAATTCTAAACCAAAAAGTTGAATTATCACCTAAAAAAAGAAGAATTTTTAATGAAAAAGATTAATTTACTACCCAATAAAACGAATTTTAAACAACATTTAAAAGTTCTTATTCAAACAGTTTAATTTTCAACTAAAAAAGAAGAATTTTCAAACAAAAATATTTATTTACTAAAAAATTCAAAAAAGTTGAATTTTAGAATTTTTAAGAAAGAAAGAGAAAATATATTTTTATTTGAAGAAAGCCGTTTAACTTGAAAATCTAGTTGTTAAATTTTCAAACAAAAAGAAAATTAAAAAAAAAAAGACAGAGTTAATGCCAAAAAGAAGAATTTTTAATAAAATTCAAGAGTTATCACTCAAACAGCTGAATTTTCATCTAAAAAGGAAGAATTTTCAAACAAAAAGATTAATTTACTACAGAGAAAACCAATTTTCAATAAAATTCAAGAATTTTCAACAAAAAATTGCACTTTTCAGAAAATTGAGCAACTTTAAAATCTATTTTTTTTTATTTTTGACCAAAAAGATAAATTTTTAAAGAAAAAGATTAATTTTCTAACGGAAAAACGTATTTTTAACAAAATTCAAGAATTCTTAACCAAAAAGTTGAATTTCAGAATTTTTAAGAAAGAAAGAGAAAAAGTATTTTAATTTTTAAAGAAACCGTTTAACTTGAAAATCAAGTTTTTAAATTTCCAACCAAAAAGATTATTTTTAAAGAAGAAGATAGAGTTAATACCAAAAAAGAAGAGTTTTCAATAAAACTCAAGAATTCTTATCCAAACAGCTGAATTTTTCTCTAAAAAAAAGAATTTTTAAACAAAAAGATTAATTTACTTCAAAGAAAACCAATTTTCAATCAAATTCAAGAATTTTCAACAAAAAATTGTATTTTTCAGAAAGTTGAGCAACTTTAAAATCTATTTTTTTTTATTTTTAACCAAAAAGATGAATTTTTAAAGAAAACGATTAATTTTCTAACGGAAAAACGTATTTTTAACAAAATTCAAGAATTCTCAACCAAAAAGTTGAATTTCAGAATTTTTAAGAAAGAAAGAGAAAAAGTATTTTAATTTTTAAAGAAACCGTTTAACTTGAAAATCAAGTTTTTAAATTTCCAACCAAAAATATTATTTTTAAAGAAGAAGATAGAGTTAATACCAAAAAAGAAGAGTTTTCAATAAAACTCAAGAATTCTTATCCAAACAGCTAAATTTTCAACTAAAAAAGAAGAATTTTTAAACAAAAAGATTAATTTACTACCAAGACAATTCCTTATCTGGAAAAGTACTAAAAACTTAACCGTTTTCAACCGTAGGTTTTGTGAGACCCCCCCCCCCCCCCCCCCCCCCCCCCCGTAAATAATAACGTAGTTTTAGGACGATCCCATATTCGCAATTTTACATACCGATTTGAATTTAGCAATGCATCTGAAAACATGGGTTTACCCATAATATTAGTGCTCCTGTTTGCACTCTCATACTCTTTATGGAAAACCCCGTGACGGGCGAAACGGAAACTCCGTGTGCCACTCATTTCAACTTTTTACTTCTTTTCTTGTGATACTTAAAATATCTTGCTTTCGTAAATCATAAAATATTATCACATTATTTATAAATAAGAAATTCCTAGTTTAAAAAATTTGTACTTCGTATTTTTTAAATTTAAAAAATAGAGTTTAAATTTGACTTTTTTTTAAGACTGTGTCAGGTGCACGTAAAAATTCCACACCACACCGCGGGAAAAATAAAAATGATTATTTATGGATTGACGATTGCGAGCGACATTGTAAGCATAGTGAACAAAAAAGAAATTGGGGAAATACCTGGTAGACGTCATCATTATTAGAAAGCTTCCTATTACATCCTCCCCGATTTCGAAAAATCGGCATAAAAAAATATTTCGCACACATTTATATAATAATCATCTTTTTTTTTATTATCTGTACATATATTAAAAATGCAGTTATATAATTTTATAAGACCTAAATCTGAGATTTTTTCAATAAATTCAATTTTTTATGCAACAATGGCAGGTATTTCTACAATCCACTTTGAGGAGGACATTTTTGCAATTTTTGAAATGTTTTCATTGACCGAGGAAATTTTTTCTTGTCTCTTAAAAATCTGCTTGAATATTTAAAATCTCGTTTCTTAAATATACTACATTTTCTTCTGACAATAAATATTTTCTTAGATTCAATAATAATTTTAAATTGATTAAAATTTAATTTAATTAAATTTTCATAATAAATTTTACAACAAATTTCAATAAATAATAGCATCAGTGAAATCTTTAAGCTTTTGTTTAGTTTATACAAATTTTCGAATTTTTCCCTTCTTAAATCTTTCTTATTTGTAAAATTAAAAAAATTATATCTTTTTGATCTGGAATCTTTTACAATTAAAAAATCTTAAATTGAAAGCAGATGTCGAAATATTGAAAATAGTTTGGGTTAATTTTTAAATCCTTTAAAATTGTATTAATAATATTTTATAGTTCAAGGGATACACGTTTGAAATTAAAAAATTTTAAATTCAAATAATATGATGGGCAAGCCGTTAAAAATAAAAAAATCTGCCCGTACAGCGGGCACGTCCTTGTCCTACGCTGCGCGCGCAGCGTGCTCCGCTCACAAGTTTGAGCGCACCATAGGGCGCGCAACTGTTGATTCTTGCGCTTCACGCTCGGTCTATATATTTTTTTTATTTTTACGACTAAAGCCAAAACTACGCTTCCTATCAAAAAAATATTCTTAACAAATTTGTATTTTTTTTTGTTTCTTGTTAAAATATTTTGTTTTATTTATTCTCATACCTTGTGTCGTTTATACACAAATTTAATTTTTGTATACCTTTTGAAAAAGTTTGAACGTTTTGAATTTTTATCAAAAATTGCTGGTTAAAAAATTAGATCTTTCTTTTTAGTTTCCTTAACTGTGTGACAATGCACAATCTAATCCGAATAGTCTTTCGAAAGTCATCCGGTTCACAGACAACGACAATAACGACGTCGACGCCGGACTGACAAACAGACACCGACGTAAAAACTTTATTTTCTGACTCAGGGGGCCTCAAAATTTTATTTTCTTTTTTAAAATTAAAAAGTTTTATATTTAGAATAATGAAAAATTCGCAGATTCCCTGAATTGCTGAAATTCCCTGAATTCCATAAGCACCCTAAATTCTCTGAAATCCTTGAAAATGGTGAATTCAATGAACTTCTGGAATATTCTGTATTCCTAGAATTCCTTAAATTCCCTAAACGCTTTAAAATCCCTGAAATTCTCTGAATTCCTGAAATTCCCTGAAATCCTTGAAACCAGAAAAGCTCTAAATTCTCTTAAATTCTTGAATTCCTGAAAAGCTCTAAATATTCTGAAATCCTTGAAGAAAATCTCTGATTTTCTTGAATCCTCT
Organism: Belonocnema kinseyi; assembly: GCF_010883055.1. NCBI lineage: Eukaryota > Metazoa > Arthropoda > Insecta > Hymenoptera > Cynipidae > Belonocnema > Belonocnema kinseyi. Next base: position 141,492,551 of record NC_046661.1, on the reverse strand, counting down.
AAAATCCTGGGAAATGGTGAATTCCCTGAACTTCTGGAATGTTCTGTATTTCTAAAATTCATTAAATTCCCTAAACGATTTAAAATCCCTAAAATTCCCTGAAATCCTTTAATTCCTGAAAAGACCTAAATTCTCTGAAATCCTTGCATTACTGAAAATCTCTCATTTCATTGAATTCTCTAAAATCCTTGAAAAAGGTGAATTCCCTGAGCTTCTGGAATATTCTGTATTTCTGGAACTCCTTAAATTCCCTAAACGCTTTAAAATCCCTGAAGTTCTGTGAATTCCTAAAATTCTCCTGAAATCCTTGATTTCCTGCAAAGCTCTAAATTCGATGAAATCCTTGAAATCATGAGTCTTTGCGTTTATCTTAGGTAATATGCAAAATTTTGAAAAATGTTTCATAAAAAAATAGTGGATCGCATTAAAATACACATTTTTTGTTCAAAGAATTTTTTTCTACGAGTGATATTTTCTGTGACCAATCACATATAAAGTATAATAATTATAAAGTACATTAGGATAATAAAAATTATTTCAATTTAATTTAGTCCTTCCTTTAAGGCCATGTATAAATGGGTCACGTGACCAGATTCCAACTTTACCGACACTTCTTTTCTTTCATAACTTATTTTCACATAAAGTTCCACATTGAGTTGAAAATTTGGGATAATAAATCAGAAGCACTAAGAAAGTTGAGCCAGATCCAAAATTTTAATAATTACGAAAAAGTTTTTTTTTAATTTTGTTTGCTTTTTTCATAATTATTAAAATCTCGGACTAGACCAACCTTTCTTAATGCTTCTTATTATGATCTCAAATTTTCAACAAGATGTGATGCTTCGTGTGAAAATAAGTTAGGAAATAAAAAGGGTCGGTAAGGTAGGCATCTGGTAACGTTTCCAACTCGTCACGTGGCCTTAAAATCTTAACTTTAAAATAGATCATTTATTTTTAAGGGTTAAACTCAAATTAATAATATAACCTTAAACTATGTAAGTCTATTTTGTGATCAAAGAATTGTTAATCGTTGTCAACAACTGAATTTCACATTTTATTATTTTATGCAAGCGCGACACATGCGCAGTGCGGAAAGATACCAGAATTGAGAGCACTGATCTACGTGACTTTTAGCAGCTACATTTTCACGTATACATATTTATGCTCTTTCCTTAATTGGATCAGGCTCAGGGGCGTACACAATGGGGTTTTGGGGGTACCCGCCCATTGAAATCTAGTAACCAAATTTTTTAACATCATG
>NC_046661.1:141485351-141491280 GCF_010883055.1 Belonocnema kinseyi | reverse complement strand
AAACTCTCACCGAAAATTTTTTCTGTGATGTCCCTGATCAGTATTATCCTTTTTCGAATGAAGAGAAAAAGAGAGTAGGCTAGAGAATTCATATGATTATTGCAAAATTTATTAAAGCTTCTTTTTCAAGATGCGAAAATTATTAACTATACAAATTATTATTATTCATCATTTCTCTCTTTAAATATTTTTAATAGGGTATTTAATTTTGTGACGTCGATAGCAAGATGTCTGCACGCCGAGGGCTAGTCAATGATACCAACTGAATGGGACAGAATTTAATTTCTTTTCATAACTTGGAATACAATTATTTCTCACTATAAGCAACTATAAATGTATTTAGATACAACTTTCTATTTTTTAAAAGATATTTAATTAAATAATGAAATCAGTACAACTTTTTTTTAATTGATTTTATGATTTCTTTGAAGAATTAAAAAATTTTTTAATATATTTTTAATGAAAATATAATTTTTTTCTGAGTTTTCAAAAGAATAAAGATGAAAGCAAAATTGGAACAATTAAATTTTCTACTTACACAAAAAATATATATAAAAAAATTAATGTTGAACAAATTAGTTAAATAAGTACTATTTTCGTAAAAATTAGTTGTTTTTTTTTTTAAATTGCTTGAATGAAAATTTAACTTTTTCATTTTCAATTGAAAGTTGATCTTTTTACTTAAAAAATCAATCATTTAGTTCAAAAATCATGTATTTTAATAAAAATTTGTCTCTTAAATTTAAAATTATTTTTTGTTTGCCTTAAAGATGTACCTTTTTGATTGAAAAATTATCTTTCTGTTGAAAATTGAACTATTTCTTTGAAAATCCGTTTCTCTTTTTTTTTGAAAATGTATGCTTTTCAGTTGAAAATTCTTCATTTTTTTGGTAGAAAATGATTCTTCTTGTTTGAAAATTCATCTATTTTTATTAAAACTTAATTTCTATGGTTGAAAACTTGTTTCTTATTCTTATTTTAAAAATTTATTTTTCCTTTAAAATTCATTTTTTAGTAGAAAACTTTTTTCTTGTTTCAAAATTCATCTTTTGTTTGTAAATAAATTATTTTTTTGCTTGAAATTTAAATGTTCGATTTTTGTTTGAAAATTAATGTATTTTCTTAAAAAATGGTATTTTTTAATGCAAAATTTATTTTGTTTTGTATTGAAAATTAAACTACTTGGTTGAAAGATCAACAACTTTGTTAAAAATTTAATTTTTTATTAAAAATTTATCTTTTAGGTTTTAAAATTAACTATTTTGTAGAAATGGTTAAAAACTACGATTTTGACTGAAATTTTAATTTATCAATTTCAATTTAAAAATTTATTTATTTTGTTAAAAATTTAACTTATTCTTTGAAAGATCGTTGTTTTATTTCTTGAAATTGTATTGAAAATTTAACTGCTTGGTTGAAAGTTGAACAACTTTATTAAAGAATTATTTTTTTGGTTTAAAATGTATCTTTTTGTTTGAAAATTTAACTATTTTGTAGAAAAATTCATTGTTTCGGGAGAAAATTAATCTTCTCTGCACAAATTTCATTTTTTATTTTTTTTATTGAAAATTCAACTTTACGTTGTCGAAATTTTTAACTAATTTTTCAAAGTTTAATTTTTTTATTCAAAATTTACCACTTTGATTTGAAAATTTAACTATTTTGTTACAAATCTTTCCTTCAAAATGAATGATTTTTGTTGTTAAAAATTACTTTTTTAACTCAAAATTTAATTATTTCAGTTTTTATTCAAAATTTTTAATTGAAAAATTCATGTATTTTGTTAAAATTTTAATATTTGTTCGAAAACTCGGTTTTCTTTTTTTGAAAATGTATCATTTTCAGTTGAAAATTCATCCATTTTTGTTAAAAATTTATTTCTAAGCTTCAAATTTATCGTTATTTTTCTTGTCAAACATGAATATTTTTAACTAAAAATTCATCTTTTGGTTGAAAACTAATGTATTTTTTCAAAAATTTTCTTTTTTGCTAAAAAATTAATCTTCTTTGTAAAAATTTCATTTTTTTATATTAAAATGTAACTACTTGGTTGAATTCAACTGTTTTGGTTTAAATGAAATTTTTTGGATGAATGATCAAATATTACATTTTTTGTTGCAATTGTATCTTTTTTATTTGAAAATTCATCTATTTTTGTTTAAAATTCGCTTCTATGGTTGAAAATTTGTTGTTATTTTTCTTCTTAAAAAGGTGTATATTTTTGCTTGAAAATTTATGTTTTAGTGGAAAATTAATTTTGTTTTTGTTGAAAATTTAAATATTTGATTTTTGGTTGGAAATTAATGTATTTTGTTAAAAAATGTTCTTTTTTGGTAAAAAAAATTAATCTTCTTGGTTGAAAAATTCATCTTTTTGGCAAAAAATAAATCTTCGTAAAAATTTCATCTTTTTTTATTGAAATTTCAACTGCTTGGTTGAAGATTGAACAACTTTGTTAAACAATTACATTTTTGGTTTAAAAATTATCTGTTTCTTTAAAAATATAAATACTTTGAAGATATATTCATTATTTCGGTAGAAAAATAATCTTCTCTGCAGAAATTTCATTTTTTATTTACTTTTTTTTATTTAAAATTCAACTTTACGTTGTTGAAATTTTTAACATTTTTGTTGAAAATTCAATTTTTTCATTCAAAATTTACCAGTTGGAAATTAATGTATTTTTTCAAAATTTTTATTTTTTGCTAAAAAATTAATCTTTGTAGAAATTTTATCTTTTTTGTATTGAAAATTCAACTGTTTGATTGATAGTTGAACAAATTTGTTAAACAATAAATTTTTTGGTTCAAAATTGATCTATTTGGTTGAAAATTTAACTTTTATTTTAAATTCATAATTTTGTGGAAAATTGATCCTTTCTGCAGAAATCTTTTTTTTATTGAAAATTCAAATGTACGTGGTTGAAATTTTAACAACTTTGTTACAAATTCATCTCTTTGTATAAAAGTTGAACTATTTGGTTAAAAATTTGTCTTCTACGTTTGAACGTTTGCTGTTATTTTTCTTCTTTAAAAGATGTATATTTTTACTTGAAAATTTAAATATTCGATTTTTGGTATTTTGTTCAAAATTGTTCTTTTTTGGTGAAAAATTAATCTTCTTGGTTGAAAATTTCTTCTTTTTCGGGGAAAAAACTCATCTTTTTTTGGGGAAAAATTAATCTCCTATGTAGAAATGTTTATTTCTTGTTGACAGCTTTGTTAAAAGTTCAATTTTTTGTTTCAAATTCATTTCTTTGTTTAAAAATTTAACTATTTTGTTAAAAATTTGTCTTGATTGGTTACGATTTAACTTTTTGGTTTAAAATAAAATCTTATTTAAACAAATTATCAAATATTACAGTTTTTCTTGAAAATTTATCTTTTTTAATTGAAAATTCATCTCTTTGCTTTAAAATTAGTTTTTTTGTTGTTAAAAATATTACTTTTTTAATTAAAAATTAAACTATTGCAGTTTTTGTTGAAAAAGTATCACTCATAATTGAAAATTCATGTATTTTTATCTTTTGGTTTAAAGATCTCCTAAAATCTCTTTAAGAAAATTTTTCTTTTTTAAAATCAATTATTCTTGTTGACTGCAATTGGTATTATTGGTTGACCCTCGGCGTGTAGACATCCTGGATTTTTCCAACTGAGCCTGAAAAACCTAATGCTAGCAATGGTAAGAAAGATTTCTTCTCTACCGACTTGGTTATACAAATGACCATATCGACGTCAGTGCGCATGCCCGTCTTACAAAGTTGGGGTCACTGAGGTAACCTGAATTGTTGAGGGTGCTTCTCCTTGCTCAAGGGAAGACGCACGCACGCAAGGATGCATTTTTCGTGATGTTGCGGGCAATATGGCGACGGGAAGAAAAAATATTCGTCAAGTGCATTAATCGATTAATCAGAGCGAAATAAATTGGAATCAGTTTCTTTTTTTAAATTCGATGAATGCCAAACTGGAATCGGCAATAGTGTCAGGCTTCAGTAGCTTTTAATTATTTCCAATCGAGGGTTTCGACTTGACTTTGCCCACACGTCAAAACTATCCGTGACCGATGGATGTAAATATAGTTTTCGATTGTGGAGCATTAATGTCCAAAACTACAGAATTGAACCACAGAGTGTAATTTATGCGCGAGTGCTGATTAATTCACAGCAGGATGGCGGCTCCGCAAAATAAAATGAGAGGTAAATGTCCATTTTTTTAGCAGATTTAGATACAATTTAACCTCAACTCGCGATTTAAATTCCAAAGAGTTGTTTCGCATTTTTACGAAATTCATGACTCGATCTTTACCCGCAAAATTTTTTTCCGAAATTTCGATTAAATTCTTTTCATTTTTATCACTCGAAAATTTATACAATTTTGCTCCACTTATTTGAAATGAGTTCATGGAAAAATGCGGGAAAACTGTGATATTTTGATGGGATCTGCAGGTTTTTACAGTTTTCATTGTTTTTGTTTGTTTCGTTTTTTTCATTATTTATAGAAACATCATTTTTGCGAGTCCTAGGGTCTAATGGAATTATTTTCATTGCTTATTTTACAAAGTTTTTTGTAGAATAATTTAGAGAAATGTGAAATAAGCGAAAATTAATCACCCTGAAAAGTAGATCAAAGTGGAATATTTTTTTTTTTTAATTGTAGGTCCAGGGCGGCCACCAAAGCTAAAAACTTTTTGCACCTGGTGTGGCGAAACAAAACAATCACTGAAATATGTTTTGCCAACACAGCACGGAAATAAAGAATTTTGTTCGCAAATTTGCCTCTCCGAGTATCGGAAAGGTTATGTTTCGGAAAGAGGGGCTTGTGTTCATTGTGATAATGTCATTCGAGGAATACCTGTCACTCTTGACCAGCAGGATGGTCCAACTAAATATTTTTGTTCGCCCTTTTGTTGTAGTAAACATCAAAAGAAAGACGGCCAGGTGGACTCCAAAAAAAGTAAGTACGATATCGAAAAATTCATCAAATAAAAAATTTTTTTACTCCAAAAATTTGAATTTTTATCTAAAAAGTCCATTTTTAATTAAGAATTATGACATTTCTATCAGAAAAATTAATTTCAATCCAAAATTACGAATTTTTATTAAAAGAAAATTTTTTCAACAAAACAGTTTCATTTCAACCAAAAAATATTATTTTAAAAATAAAATACTTGCATTTTCTGATTTTAAAAAATTAAACTTTAACCATAAGTTGAGTTTTAAAAGTCCGATTTTTTAGAAGAAAATTAAAATTTCAGACAGAAAAGAAGAAATTTTCAATACAAAAGTATAAATTTTCTATCCAAAACGGTTGCATTTTTAATAAAATAATTTAAAATTTAAATAAAAAAAGTTGAAATTGTCCCAAAAAGAAAAAAAAAACAGGAACCTTTTAACAAGGACATTAATTTTCAATCAAATAGTTGAATTTCTAGTTTAAAAAATAATTTTGAAGCACAAAAAATTTAAACTTTAAACTAAAAAGTTCATTTTTTAACAATAAAGATGATATTTCTATAAAAAAAGTATTTTAAATACATATATTTTAAACAAACCACAAAAACTGGTTTTCAGCCCGAAAATTTGAATTTTCATCTAAAAAGTCCATTTTTAATTAAGAATTATGACATTTCTACCAGAAAAATTAATTTCAATCAAAAATTACAAATTTTTATTAAAAAGACAATTTTTTCAACAAAACAGTTTAATTTCAACCAAAAAATATTATTTAAAAAATAAAATACTTGCATTTTCTGATTTTAAAAAATTAAACTTTAACCATAAGTTGAGTTTTAAAACCAGAAAGTCCGAGTTTTTAAAAGAAAATTAAAATTTCAGACAGAAAAGAAGAAATTTTTGATGCAAAAGTACCAATTTTATATAAAAAAAGTTGCATTTTTAATAAAATAATTAAATTTTCAACCAAACAGCAAA
>NC_046661.1:141480496-141485251 GCF_010883055.1 Belonocnema kinseyi | reverse complement strand
TTTTTTCAACAAAACAGTTTAATTTCAACCAAAAAATATTATTTAAAAAATAAAATACTTGCATTTTCTGATTTTAAAAAATTAAACTTTAACCATAAGTTGTTTTTTAAAACCAGAAAGTTCGATTTTTTAGCAAAAAAGTTAAATTTTCAGCCAGAAAACCCAAATTTTTAATGCAAAAGTACAAATTTTATATCCAAAAAGGTTGCATTTTTAATAAAATAATTTAAAATTTAAATAAAAAAAGTTGAATTTGTCAAAAAAAAAAAAAAAAAACAGGAACCTTTAAACAAGGACATTAATTTTCAATCAAATAGTTGAATTTTTAGTTTAAAAAATAATTTTGAAGCACAAAAAACTAATTTTTATACAGAAAATTTAAACTTTAAACTAAAAAGTTCATTTTTAATCAATAAAGATGATATTTTTATTTTAAAAAAAGTATTTTTAATAAAAAAAAAATACTATTTTTCTATAAAAAAAAAAAAACGAATTTTCGACCAAAAGGTTTTAGAATTCAAATGGAGAAAAAAGTTGAATTCAAATAAAAAAAAGAACTTTTAAACAAAATACATATATTTTAAACAAACCACAAAAACTGGGTTTCAGCCCGAAAATTTGAATTTTCATCTAAAAAGTCCATTTTTAATTAAGAATTATGACATTTCTACCAGAAAAATTAATTTCAATCAAAAATTACAAATTTTTATTAAAAAACAATTTTTCAACAAAACAGTTTCATTTCAACCAAAAAATATTATTTAAAAAATAAAATACTTGCATTTTCTGATTTAAAAAAATTAAACTTTAACCATAAGTTGAGTTTTAAAACCAGAAAGTCCGATTTTTTAGAAGAAAGTTTAATTTTCAGACAGAAAAGAAGAAATTTTCAATACAAAAGTACAAATTTTCTATCCAAAACGGTTGCATTTTTAATAAAATAATTAAATTTTCAACCAAACAGCAAAATTTTGAACCCGAAAAGTTGATTTTTCCACAAAAAAAGATTTAAAATTTTTAAAAAATCAAAACTTTTAATGAAATACATTAATTTTCAACCAAATAGTTGAATTTCTAGTTCAAAAATTAATTTTGAACAACAAAAAACCTATTTTAAAAAAAAATGTAAAGTTTCAACTAAATAGCCCATTTTTAATTAAGAAAGATTAAATTTCTATAAAAAAAAAAGATTTTCAATCAAAAATTACGATTTTTCTGGCAAAAAAGGAATTTTCGACCAAAAAATAAATTTTCGACCAAAAAATATTATTGAAAAAATACAATAATTGCATTTCGAAATTTAAAAAAATTAAACTTTAACCATAAGTTGAGTTTTAAAACCAGAAAGTCCGATTTTTTAGAAGAAAGTTAAAATTTTCAGACAGAAAAGAAGAAATTTTTGATGCAAAAGTACCAATTTTATATAAAAAAAGTTGCATTTTTAATAAAATAATTAAATTTTCAACCAAACAGCAAAATTTTGAACCCGAAAAGTTGATTTTTCCACAAAAAAAGATTTAAAAATTTTTAAAAAATCAAAACTTTTAATGAAATTCATTAATTTTCAACCAAATAGTTGAATTTCTAGTTAAAAAATTAATTTTGAACAACAAAAAACTATTTTAAAAAAAAAATGTAAAGTTTCAACTAAAAAGCTCATTTTTAATTAAGAAAGATTAAATTTCTATAAAAAAAAAGTAATTTCAATCAAAAATTAGGAATTTTCTATTTAAAAAAAAAGAATTTTCAATAAAATAGTGGGATTTTTAGTTTAAAAAATTAATTTTAAACAGAAATCTCACTTTAAACCCCAAAATTTTGATTTTCAACTAGAAAGTCTATTTTTAATTAAGAAAAATGACATTTCTAATTTAAAAAAAAAAAACTATTTTCAATCAAAAATGACGATTTTTCTATTAGAAAAACGATTTTTCAATAAAACAAACGAATTTTCGACCAACGAAAACTATTTAATAAATAAAGGAATTGCATTTAAAAAAATTAAAATTGAACCATAAATCGAGTTTTTAAATCAAAAAGTCTTAATTTTTTAGAATACAGTTAAATTTTCAACTAGAAAAGTCGAATTTATAATACAAAAGTACAAATTTTCAACAAAATAATTAAATTTCCAGCTAAACAGTATAATTTTGAACCCGAAAAGTTGATATTTTAGCCAAAAAAGATTTTATATTCAAATAAAAAAAAGTTGAATTCAACTAAAAGAAAAAGAACCAAATAGTTGAATTTTGAGTTTAAGAAATTAATTTTAAACAACGAAAACTCGTTTTCAGCCAAAAAATTCGAATTTTCATCTAAAAAGTCCATTTCTAATTAAGAAATGTGACATTTTCAGAAAAAAAGTCTTTTCAATCAAAAATTACGATTTTTCAACAAAACAGTTTAATTTCGACCAAAAAATGTTATTTAAAAAATAACATGGTTGCATTTTGAAATTTAAAAAAATTAAACTTTAACCAAAAGTTTAGTTTTCTAACCAGAAAGTCCGATTTTTTAAAATGCAGCAAAATTTTGAGATCTAAAAGTCGAATTTTCAATACAAAAGTACGAATTTTGTGTCCAAAACAATTTAATTTATTGATAAAATAATTAAATTTTCAACCAAACAGTAGAATTTTTAAGCTTAAAAGTTGATATGTCAAACAAAAAATATTTTAAATTCAATTTTAAAAAAAAGTTGAATTTAACCCAAAAAAAGGAACCTTTTACAAAAATACATTAATTTTCAATCAAATTGTTGAATTTTTTGCTTAAAAAAATAATTTTGAAAAAAAAATTTTTTAACGAAAAATGTAAAATTTCATTTTTTATCAAGAAAGATGAGATTTCTATAAAAATAGTATTTTTAATCATAAATTACGATTTTTAAATTAAAAAACAAAAAAAGAATTTTCAACAAAGCAGTTTATTTTTCGACCAAAAAAGATTTTAGAATTTAAATGAAAAACAGTTGAATTCAAACAAACAAAAAAGGATTTTTCAACAAAATACATTAGTTTAAAACCAAATAGTTTAATTTTCTTTTCAGAAATTAATTTTAAACAACAAAAACTCGTTTTCACCCCAAAAATTTGAACTATCGACTAAAAAGTCCATTTTAAATTAAGACTGATGACATTTCTAAAAAAAAAAAAATTAATTACAATCCAAAATTACGAATTTTCTATTAAAAGAAAGAATTTTCAACAAAACAGTTTAGTTTCGACCAAAAATTATTATTAAAAAAATAAAATAATTGCATTTTCAAATTTAAAAAAATTTTACTTTCACCATAAGTTGAGTTTTAAAACCAGAAAGTCCGATTTTTTAGAAGAAAATTAAAATTTCAGACAGAAAAGGTGAAGTTTTAATCAAATATTCGAATTTTCTATCCAAAACGGTTGAAGTTTCAAAAAAAGGAATCTTTCAACAAAATACATTAATTTTCAACCAAAGAGTTGAATTTTTAGTTCAAAATATTAATTTTTAACAACAAAAAACTAATTTTAAACCCAAAAAGTTAAATTATTATCAATTAAAAAGCCATTTTTAACTAAGAAGCATGACAATTCTAAAAAAAAAAAGTGTTTTCAATAAAAAATTAAACATAAATTAAGTTTTCAAACCATAAAATCTGATTTTTTAGAAGACCTTTCAATTTTCATCCAAAAAAGTCGAACTTTCAATACAAAATTCGAATTTTCTATCCAAAACGGTCCAAGTTTCAATAAAATATTTAAATTTTCAACCAACAACTAGAATTTTAATCCTGAAAAATTGATATTTTCACCAAAAAAAAGTTTTAAATTGAAATAAAAAAAGTTTAATTAAACCAAAAAAAAAGGAATCTTTTAACAAAATACATTAATTTTTAAAGTAAATAGTTGAATTTTTAGTTTAAGAAATTTGTTTTAAACAATAAAAACTAATTTTCGCCCTAAAAAGTTAAATTACTAACAAAAAAATAAATTTTTAATGAACAAATTTGACATTTCTAACAAAAAAGTATTTCCAATCAAAAATTGTGAATTTTCAAAATTTGAGTTTCCAATCAAATAATTAAATTTCCAATCAAAAAGTAGAATTTTGAATCCGAAAAGTTGATATTTCAACCAAAAAAGATTTAAAATTCAATTAAAAAAGGAAGCTTTTAACGATTTACATTAATTTTCAACCAAATAGTTGAATTTTAATTTTTTTAAATTATTTAAAAAATAAAATAGTTGAATTTTTAAACAAACAAAAATGAAACTTTAACCAAAAGTGGAGTTTTGAAACCAAAAAGTCTGATTTTTTAAGACAGTTAAATTTTTAATAAAAGAAGGACGAATTTTCTATGCACATAGGTTGAATTTTCAATAAAATTATTAAATTTCCAGCTAAACAGTATAATTTTGTACCCGAAAAGTTGTTATTTCCACAAAAAAAGATTTCAAATTCAAATAAAAAAATATATAAACTTTTAGCGAAATACATTAATTTTCAACCAAATAGTTGAATTTCTAATTTAAAAAATTAATTTAAAACAAAAGTCGTCCATTTTTAATTAGAAAAGATGACATTTCTAAAAAAAAAAAGTATTTTCAATCAAAAATTACGATTTTTCTATCAAAAAACGAATTTTCAACAAAACAGTTGAATTTTCGAGCAAAAAAGATTATTTAAAAAATGAAATAAAAACATTATTTGAAGAAAAGAAGAAGTTTTCAATACAAAAGTACAATTTTCTATCCAAAACGGTTGCATTTTTAATAA
>NC_046661.1:141471450-141480396 GCF_010883055.1 Belonocnema kinseyi | reverse complement strand
AAAAAGTATTTTCAATCAAAAATTACGATTTTTCTATCAAAAAACGAATTTTCAACAAAACAGTTGAATTTTCGAGCAAAGAAGATTATTTAAAAAATAAAAACATTATTTTGACCAAAAAAACTAATTTTTTATCAAAAAATTTAAACTTTCGTCTAAAAAGTTCATTTTTTTGTTTTAAACTAAAAATGTAACAATATATAGTTTTTCATTGAAATTGAGTAGAAAGTCGACCATTTGATTAAAAATTAAACTATTTTGTTTAAAAATAATATTATTTTGAAAATTCCACTATTTTGTTGAACAATTATATTTTTGGGTTGAACATTAAACTTTTTTGGTAGAAAAGTCGTCTTTCTTGTTTTAAACTCTCTTGTGCAAAATTTGTTTGTTTTTTTTTTTTCTTGAAAATTGAACTGTTTGGTTAAAATTAACTTGATTTAAATTTCCTTTTTGTTAATTTTCAGTTTAAAAAATTAATTTAAAAAACAAGAATTTTCAACGTAATGGTTAAATTTCAGAAATGTTAAAAATAGTTCGCGAAGATTTTTTTAAGGATTCAGAATGATTTTATAAAGATTCCAATCATTTCTCAAACATTTCACAGATTTCGCAATAATTAAATCTTCAGTAAAAACCTTAATTTTCAAAAAACTAAAAGTTAATTTTCAACCAAGAAGATTAAAATTCCATGAAAAAAGATCAATTGTCGACAAAAATTGGAATACTTACATTTTCAGTTAAAAAATTTAATCTAAATAAAGAAAAACGAATTTTCAACCAAACAGATTAATTTTTTACCAAAATAGACGAACTTTTAACAATTTACATCATATTTTTCCACAAATTCTAATTTTCAATCAAATATTTCAATTGTCAACTTAAGAAGATAAACTTTGAATAAAAAATGTACAATTTAAATTTTCAGTTAAAACTATAAATTAATTTTCACCTATAAAACATAATTTTCAAGAAAATAATAATTTTTTGTTGTTGGTAAAGTAATTGTTTAAACTAAAAATGTAAAAATATTAAGCTTTTCATTGAAATTTGGTAGAAAGTCGACCATTTGATTAAAAATTAAAGTTTAAAAAATGTTTGGTTAAAATTAACTTGAATTAAGTTTACTTTTTGTTCATTTTAAGTTAAAAAAATTAATTTAAAAAACAATAATTTTCAACATAATGGTTAAATTTTGTCACTAAAACAGTTGTATTTTCATCGAAAAATATAAATAAATAAAAATCTAAATCTAAAACTCGTAATTTTAGATAATAATGAACAAAGATCTCCAGCATCTTCTCCAGTGCCATCAACGATATCAAATAATACCAATAGCAATGCGAATAATACCAACACTGCTTCGACGACAACTCAGTCTTATAAAAGCGGTATTAATAATCAAAACAATGTCTCGCAATCGCCGTCGACATCTGGCGGTAATTTTCAATTCGAGACTTACCAAACCTTCGATTGGGAACAGTATCTCAAAGAAACCAACAGTGAGGCGGCGCCCGCAGAGTGTTTCAAACAGGTAATCAATTTATTTATTTATTTATTTATTTATTCATCAATACCATTTTTTTTTTCATTTCTATGGGATTCGTACGAAACTATATTACAATTTTCTTATCTTACTTTTATCTTTATTGACATCAAGAAGAAAAATCATTTCTAATTTTGCTTCGTTTCGTTAATAAAATGGAAAATTGAAATTTGATAATTATTCTGAAAATTGACTAATTAAATGGAGGATTTTAATATGCAAACATTTCAGATAAATTTTGAAAGTTTTCAAGAAGATTTAACCAAAATTGCAATAATTTACCATAGATTTCAATAATTTTTTCATGTTTTCACCAAAATGTCACAATTATTTTGCCAGATTGTTTTAAGGATTCACAATGATTTGACAAATATTTTTATGATTTGACAAAAATTGCAGATGAATTAAAAAGATTTTAAAAGATTGAACAAAGATTTCAATAATTTTATCAATATTACCTAATATTTTTAAAATATTTCGCAAGGATTTTCAAAGGATTCACAATAATATCACAAAGATTTCAAGAAGATTTGACAAAAATTGCAATAATTTACGAAAGAATCCACAAATATTTCAATAATTTCTTCATGTTTTTACCAAGATTTCAGAAAAATATTTCAATAATTTCACAAATATTTAACAAATATTTCGCAATATTTTTTTAAGAATTCACAATGATTTCACAAATATTTCAATAATTTCCTAAAGATTTCAGATGTATTAAAAGGATTTCATAAAGATTTTAAAAATTTCGAAAATGTTGAAAGATTTCACAAAGACTTCTATTATTAATATCACGAAATATTTTTTTAATATTTCGTAACGATTTTCAAAGGATTCACAATGACATCACCAAGATTTTAACGATTTCCTAAATATTACACAAAGATTTCCCAAAGATATCAAATAAATCTAAATGATTTCACGAATAATTTACAAAGATAGCAATAATTTACCAAAGATTTCATAAAGATTTCAATGATTTCACAAAGATTTCACGAAATTTGGTTAAGGATTCACAAAGATTTAAATGATTTCCTAAAGATTTCATAAAGATTTCTTAAAGATTTCGGATATATTAAAAGATTTCCCAAAGATTTCAAAGATTAAAAATTTTATTAATATTTTGCAACGATTTTCAAAGAATTCACAATGACATCACAAAGATTTCAACGATTTCCTAAATATCACACAAAGATTTCCCAAAAGTTTCAGAGAAATCTAATTGATTTCACGAAGAATTTACAAAGATAGCAATAATTTACCAAAGATTTCATAAAGATTTCAATAATTTCACAAAGATTTCGCGAAATTTTTTTAAGGATTCACAAAGATTTAAATAATTTCCCAAAGGTTTCATAAAGATTTCGGTTTTTTAAAAGATTTCAAAATTTTATAAATATTTTGCAACGATTTTCAAATAATTCACAATGACATCATCAAGATTTCAACGATTTCCTAAATATCACACAAAGATTTCCCAGATATTTCAGATAAATCTAACTGATTTTACGAAAAATTTACAAAGATAGCAATAATTTACCAAAGATTGAACAAAGATTTCAAAATTTTACAAATATTTAAAAAATATTTTGCCACGATTTTCAAAGAATTCACAATGATATCACAAAGATTTCAACGATTTCCTAAATATCACACAAAGATTTCAGATAAATCTGAATGATTTCACGAAGATTTTTAAAAAATTGCAATTATTTACCAAAGATTTCACAAAGATTTCGCGAAATTTGTTTAAGGATTCACAAAGATTTAAATGGTTTCCCAAAGATTTCATAAAGATTTCGGGTATATTAAAATATTTCAAAGATTGAACAAAGATTTCAAAATTTTACAAATATTTAAAAAATATTTTGCCACGATTTTCAAAGAATTCACAATGATATCACAAAGATTTCAACGATTTCCTAAATATCACACAAAGATTTCAGATAAATCTGAATGAATTCACGCAAATTTAAAAAAAAATTGCAATTATTTACCAAAGTTTTCATAAAGATTTCACAAAGATTTCAATAATTTCACAAAGATTTCGCCAAATTTGTTTTAGGATTCACAAAGATTTAAATGATTTCCCAAAGATTTCATAAAGAATTCGGATATATTAAAAAATTTCACAAAGATTTCGAAGATTGAAAAGGTGATTTCAAAATTTTACAAATATTTTGCAACGATTTTCAAAGAATTTACAATGACATCACCAAGATTTCAACGATTTCATAAATATCACACAAAGATTTCAGATAAATCTAATGGTTTCACGAAGAATTTACAAAGGTAGCAATATTATACCAAAGATTTCATAAAGATTTTAATAATTTCACAAAAATTTCGCGAAATTTGTTTAAGGATTCACAAAGATTTAAATGATTTCTCAAAGATTTCGGATATATTAAAATATTTCAAAGATTGAACAAAGATTTGCAAATTTTACAAATATTTAAAAAATATTTTGCCACGATTTTCAAAGAATTCACAATATTATCACAAAGATTTCAACGATTTCCTAAATATCACACAAAGATTTCCGATAAATCTGAATGATTTCACGAAGATTTTTAAAAAATTGCAATTATTTACCAAAGATTTCAATAATTTCACAAAGATTTCGCGAAATTTGTTAAAGAATTCACAAAGATTTATATGATTTCCCAAATATTTCGGATATATTAAAAGATTTCAAAGATTGAACCAAAACTTCAAAATTTTGCAAATATTTTGTAACGATTTTCAAAGAATTCACAATGACATCACCAAGATTTCAACAATTTCCTAAATATCACACAAAGATTTCCCAAAAATATCAGAGAAATCTATCTGATTTTACGAAGAATTTACAAAGATAGCAATAATTTACCAAAGATTTCACAAAGATTTCAATAATTTCACAAAGATTTTGCGAAATTTTTTTAAGGATTCACAAAGATTTAAATGGTTTCCTAAAGATTTCATAAAGATTTCGGATTTTTTAAAAGATTTCCCAAAGATTTCAAAATTTTATAAATATTTTGCAACGATTTTCAAATAATTCACAATGACATCACGAAGATTTCAACGATTTCCTAAATATCACACAAAGATTTCAGATAAATCTGAATGATTTCACGAAGATTTTTAAAAAATTGCAATTATTTACCAAAGATTTCATAAAGATTTCACAAAGATTTCAATAATTTCACAAAGATTTCGTGAAATTTGTTTAAGGATTCACAAAGATTTAAATGATTTCCTAAAGATTTCATAAAGATTTCGGATTTTTTAAAAGATTTCCCAAAGATTTCAAAATTTTATAAATATTTTGCAACGATTTTCAAATAATTCACAATGACATCACCAAGATTTCAACGATTTCCTAAATATCACACAAAGATTTCCCAAATATTTCAGATAAATCTAACTGATTTTACGAAAAATTTACAATGATAGCAATAATTTACCAAAGATTTCATAAAGATTTCGGGTATATTAAAAGATTTCAAATATTAAACAAAGATTTCAAAATTTTACAAATTATTAAAAAATATTTGGCCACGATTTTCAAAGAATTCACAATGAGATCACCAAGATTTCAATGATTTCCTAAATATCACAAAAAGATTTCAGATAAATCTGAATGATTTTACAAAAATTGCAATTATTTACCAAAGTTTTCATAAATATTTCAATAATTTCACAAAGATTTCGCTAAATTTTTTTAAGGATTCACAAAGATTTAAATGATTTCCTAAAGATTTCATAAAGATTTCGGATTTTTTAAAAAATTTCCCAAAGATTTCAAAATTTTATAAATATTTTGCAACGATTTTCAAATAATTCTCAATTACATCACGAAGATTTTAACGTTTTTCTAAATATCGCACAAAATTTCAGATAAATCTAGATGATTTCATGAAGAATTTAAAAAGATAGCAATAATTTACCAAAGATTTCATAAAGATTTTGCGAAATTTGTTTAAGGATTCACAAAGATTTAAATGATTTCCCAAAGATTTCATTAAGATTTCGATTATATTAAAAGATTTTAAAGATTGCACAAAAATTTCAAAATTTTACAAATATTTTGCAACGATTTTCAAAGAATTCACAATGAGATCACCAAGATTTCAACGATTTCCTAAATATCACACAAAGATTTTAGATAAATCTGAATGATTTCACGAAGATTTAAAAAAAAATTGCAATTATTTACCAAAGATTTTATAAAGATTTCACAAAGATTGAACAAAGATTTCAATAATTTCACAAAGATTTCGGATATATTAAAAGATTTCACAGACTTCCATTATTTCACAAAGAAATCTCGAAGATTTTACAAAAATTGCAATAATTTACCAAAGCTTTCATAAAGATTTCAGAAAATTTTCCATCATCTCTTCAAGTTTTCACCATGATTCCAGAAAGATTTTAGTAATTTTACAAATATTGCTGAATGTTTCTCAAATATTTCGCAAAATTTTTTTTAAGGTTTCACTATGATTTCACAAAATTCGCAAAGATTTCAGATCAATTAAAAAGATTTAAAATAAAAATAAAAAAAAAATAAATAAAAAAAAAAATAAAAGTCGCAAAGATTTTTAATAGATTAAACATTTTCGCAAAGGCTTCTATTATTTCAAAAATTTCGCAATGATTTTCAAAGAATTCAGAATGATATAATAAAGATTTAAATTATTTCCTAAATATCTCACAAAGATTTCAAGAAAATTTTACAAAAATTGCAATAATTTACCAAAGATTTCAGAAAAATTTCCATTGTTTCTTCAAGTTTTCACCAAGATTCCAGAGAGATTTCAATAATTTCACAAATATTTTTCAATAATTTCCCAAATTTCGCAACGTTGTTTTTGTTTTTTTAATTGAAAATTTAATTATTTGGCTTGTGTGTGTGTAGAATTCAGTATTTTTTAATGAAAATTTAACTATTTCCTTGAAAATTCTTTTTATTTTGGTAAAATAATTTTTTAAACTAAAAATGTAACTGTTCTATTTTTCGTTTACATTTTTTTTTAGTTGACAATTCAACTGTTTGATTAAAAATTAACTAAACGATCTTGGGTTTCAACCAAAGAAATAAATTTTTAGCAAGAAAGTTTAATTTTCAGGCGACATTAATTTCAAGAATAATTTTCTATGTAAAAAGATTATTTTTTAAACAAAATATACGAATTTTTAAGTATTTATTGTAATTTTTTAATAGAAAAAATTAGTTATCGGTTTAAAGAAACTAATTTTCAAACAAAGAAATTAAATTTTGAAACAGAAAGAGAAATTTTTATCAAGATTAATTTTCTACAAAAAAAGATTATTTTTTATTAACATGTAAAATTTAAATTTTCAGTTAAAACTATAAATTAATTTTCACCTAGAAAACATAATTTTCAAGAAAATAATTAAATTTTGAAAGAAAAAAAAAGTTTTGTCAACTAAAATGATGAATCGTCAACCAAAGAAATAAAT
The DNA here is from genome assembly GCF_010883055.1 of Belonocnema kinseyi. Classification (NCBI taxonomy): domain Eukaryota; kingdom Metazoa; phylum Arthropoda; class Insecta; order Hymenoptera; family Cynipidae; genus Belonocnema; species Belonocnema kinseyi. The sequence continues at coordinate 141,473,375 of NC_046661.1, read as the reverse complement.
TTTCAACATGTAGTTATCGAATAGTTCAATTTGCAGTTAGAAAAGTTAATTTCAAGTTACAAAAAAAACGAGTTTTCAACAAAATTAATTCATTTTCAACTAAAAAATATAAATTTTCAAGCAAAAATGGAATAGTTGCAGTTTCAGTTTTAAAAAAAATTAATTTTCAACTAAAGCGAAATGAATTTTCAATCCAAAAATGAATTTTCTATAAAAAAAAAATAAAAAAATAGTTTAATTTTCAAAAAAGCAGAACATTTTTTAACGAAAAATATTACAGTTCTATTAAAAAAGTTAAATTTTTCACAATACATGGAATAATTAAAGTGAATTTTCAACTAAAATGATAAATCTTGAACTAAAAAAATTAAATTGTTAATTAAATGAATAAACTGTCAACTAAAAAGATAAATTTTGTAACAAAAATAAAATACTTAAATTTTCCGTTAATTAAATAAAATTTAAAACAAAAGAGGAACGAAATTTGAACAAAATAGTTTAATTTTTAATCACATAAATTAATTTTTAACCAAAAGGATGAAGTTTCAAATAATGAGAGTACTTTTTTACCAAAAAAAGACGGATTTTAAACAAATAGTTGAATTTTCACCAAAAACAGATAAATATTCAACTAAAAATAGAATAATTAAATTTTCAAAGAAAACTTAATTTTTAATAAAAACAATGTAAACTTTGAACTAAATAGTATAATTTTTAAACAAGAACATTAAATTTCTATCAAAAAATATAAATTTTCGACAAAAAATGGAACAGTTACATTTTTAGTTGAAAAAATATATTTTAATTGAGAAAAAAAAACTAATTCTCAACCAAATGGATCGATTTTCACCCAATAACATATTTCGAATTTTAGATCAAATATAGGAACTTTTAACTAAATATTTCAATTTTCGACTTAAAAAGATAAATTTTTAACCAAAAATGTGCAAGTTACATTTTCCGTCAAAACAATTAAATTTTGACCAAAGAAAAAAAGGTTTGTCAACTAAAATGATGATTCATCTACCAAATTAATGAATTTTTAACAAAATAGTTCTACTTCTAACAAATTAGTTGAATTTTTAACAAAAATTGATGAATTCTCAATGAACAGCGTGATATTTGATATTTTAATTAAAAATGATTTTTATCTGATACAAAAAATAGTTTAATCCAACCAAAAAAGTTGAATTTTCAAAAAAAAAAAATAGCATATTTTTTTTTCATTCTCGGCCATAGCCACCTTTTGGCCCTGAAAAGCGGGCCCGACGCATTTTTCTATAGCTTTGTTCGCGCCTCGATTTTTGATCGACTAATTTTTACTTTCGCCCCGCAAATTTTATTTTCGCCCCGCTAATTTTACTTTCGCCCCACCTAATTTACTTTCGCTAAGTCAATTTTATTTTTGCCTCGCGAATTTTACTCTCGCCCCGCTGAATTGATTTTCGCCCCGGTGTTTGTACTTTCGCCCCGCTAATTTTACTTTCGCCCCGCTGATTTTAATTTCGCCCCGCAAATTTTACTGTCGCTCCGCTGATTCTAATTTCGCCTTGCTAATTTTACTTACACCCCGCTAATTGTACTTTCCCTAAGTTAATTTTATTTTTGTCTCGCAAATTTTATTTGCGCCCCGCTAATTTTACTTTCGCTCCAGTAATTTTACTTTTGCTCCGGAAATTGTACTGTCGTTTAGCTGATTCTAATTTCGCTTCGCTAATTTTACTTTCGCCCCGCGAATTTACTTTCGCTAAGTTAATTTTATTTTTGCCTCGCAAATTCTACTTTCGCCCCGCTGATTTTACGTTCGCCCCGCTGATTGTATTTTCGCCACGCTAATTTTACTTTCGCCCTGCTGATTCTAATTTCGCCCCGAAAATGTTACTGTCGCCCCACTGATTCTAATTTCGCCTCGCTGATTTTACTTT
>NC_046661.1:141469604-141471350 GCF_010883055.1 Belonocnema kinseyi | reverse complement strand
CTAATTTTACTTTCGCCCTGCTGATTCTAAGTTCGCCCCGAAAATGTTACTGTCGCCCCACTGATTCTAATTTCGCCTCGCTAATTTTACTTTCGCCCCGCTAATTTTATTTTCGCCCCGCTACTTTTATTTTCGCCCCACCTAATTTACTTTCGCTGAGTTAATTTTATTTTTGCCTCGCAAATTTTACTTTCGCCCCGCTGACTTTACGTTCGCCCCGCTGATTGTACTTTCGCTACGCTAATTTTACTTTCGCCCTGCTGATTATAATTTCGCCCCGAAAATGTTACTGTCGCCCCACTGATTGTACTTTCCCTAAATTAATTTTATTTTTGTCTCGCAAATTCTAATTTCGCCTCGCTAATTTTACTTTCGCCCCGCTAATTTTACTTTCACCCCGTGGATTCTAATTTCGCCCCGCAAATTTTACTGTCGCCCCCCTGATTGTACTTTCACTAAGTTCATTTTATTTTTGCCTTGCAAATTTTAACTTTCGCCCCGCTAATTTTATTTTCGCCCCGCTGATTATGCTATATATTTTTGCTTAAACAATAAATTCTTAAAATTCTCTAACACGCTCTATAAATAAAATGGTCTCTTTGGAAATTTAGCACGAGATCCCATCAACAAACGAGTTCAAAATGGGCATGAAACTGGAAGCCCTCGACCCGCGAAATTTAACCTCGACCTGCATCGCGACAGTCGTGGGAGTTTTGGGACCTCGACTACGCCTCCGACTGGACGGATCCGACAACAAAAATGACTTTTGGCGTCTGGTCGACAGCAACGAGATCCACCCGATCGGACATTGCGAGAAGTCGGGTGGAATGTTGCAGCCGCCTCTCGGGTTTCGCATGAACGCCTCCAGTTGGCCGATGTTCCTCCTGAAGACGCTGAACGGGGCGGAAATGGCGCCTGCCAAGGTTTTTAAACGCGAGCCCCGGGTGCCGAGGTCCAATATGTTCAAGGTCGGGCACAAGCTTGAGGCGATTGACAAGAAGAATCCGCAACTGATTTGCACCGCGACTGTCGGCGCAGTCAAGGACGCGAGCATTCACATCACTTTCGACGGATGGCGAGGCGCTTTCGATTACTGGTGCGACTACGACTCGAGGGACATTTTCCCCGCGGGCTGGTGCTTCAAGAGTGGCCATCCTCTTCAGCCACCCAAGCAGAAATGTGAGTCTCACTTTTTACTATTTTTTTTTATTTTATTTTTTTTTATTTTCAACAATATATTTACATTTTCTACAAAATATATGAATTTTTCACACGAAAAATGGAAAAATTACATTTTTAATCAAGAAAATTAATTGTCAAACAATTAAAAACGAATTTTCAAACAAATAAGATTTATTTTGTAACGAAAAGAAAAAGAATTTTCAATAGTTTAAGAAAATAAAAGAAATTTCAATCGAATTTTTTTTTTTTTGAAATAGATCAATTACAGTTTCTGTTAAAGAAATTAATTTTCTATCAAAAAATACTTTTTTTTTAAATAAAAGAAAAAATCAACTTACATAAAAAAATGGATTCTTTAAACTTTCAATTAAAAAAATTATTTTCAACAGTATATTTACATTTTCTACAAAGTAGATTAATGTTTAAAAAAATTGAATAATTACATTTTCAATGAAGAAAATTAATTGTCAAACAATAAAAAACGAATTTTCAAACAAATAAGATTTATTTTGTAACGAAAAAAAAAAGAATTTTCAATAGTTTAAGAAAATAAAAGAAATTTCA
>NC_046661.1:141468437-141469504 GCF_010883055.1 Belonocnema kinseyi | reverse complement strand
ATTGTCAAACAATAAAAAACGAATTTTCAAACAAATAAGATTTATTTTGTAACGAAAAAAAAAAGAATTTTCAATAGTTTAAGAAAATAAAAGAAATTTCAACCGAAATTTTTTTTTGAAATAGATCAATTACAGTTTCTGTTAAAGAAATTAATTTTCTATCAAAAAATACTTTTTTTTTAAATAAAAGAAAAAATCAACTTACATAAAAAAATGGATTCTTTAAACTTTCAATTAAAAAAATTATTTTCAACAATATATTTACATTTTCTACAAAATATATGAATTTTTCACACGAAAAATGGAAAAATTACATTTTTAATCAAGAAAATTAATTGTCAAACAATAAAAAACGTATTTTCAAACAAAGAAGATTTATTTTGTAACGAAAAAAAGAATTTTTAATACTTTAAGGAAATACAAGAAATTTTAATCGAATATTTTTTTTTAAATACTAGAAAAAAATCAATTTACAATAAAAAATAGAGTCGTTAAACTTTCAATTAAAAAAATTATTTTCAACAATATATTTATATTTTCTACAAAGTAGATTATTGTTTAAAAAAATTGAATAATGACATTTTCAATCAAGAAAAGTAATTGTCAAACAATTAAAAACGAATTTTCAAACAAAGAAGATTTATTTTGTAACGAAAAAAAAAAAATAATTTTCAATAGTTTAAAAAAATAAAAGAAATTTCAACCGAATATTTTTTTTTTTAAACAGATCAGTTTCAGTTAAAGAAATTAATTTTTTATCAAAAAATCCTTTTTTTTAAATAAAAGAAAAAATCAATTTACAATGAAAAATGGATTCGTTAAACCTTTAATTAAAAAAATTATTTTCAACAATATATTTATATTTTCTACAAAGTAGATTATTGTTTTAAAAACTTGAATAATGACATTTTCAATCAAGAAAATTAATTGTCAAACAATAAAAAACGAATTTTCAAACAAAGAATATTTATTTTGTAACGAAAAAAAAAAAGAATTTTCAATAGTTTCAGAAAATAAAAGAAATTTCAACCGAAATTTTTTATTGAAATAGATCAATTACAGTTGCT
>NC_046661.1:141463953-141468337 GCF_010883055.1 Belonocnema kinseyi | reverse complement strand
CAATATATTTACATTTTCTACAAAATATATGAATTTTTCACACGAAAAATGGAAAAATTACATTTTTAATCAAGAAAATTAATTGTCAAACAATAAAAAACGAATTTTCAAACAAATAAGATTTATTTTGTAACGAAAAAAAAAGAATTTTCAATAGTTTAAGAAAATAAAAGAAATTTCAATCGAATTTTTTTTTTTTTTGAAGTAGATCAATTACAGTTTCTGTTAAAGAAATTAATTTTCTATCAAAAAAGACTTTAAATACAAGAAGAAATCAATTTATAATAAAAAATTGAATCGTTAAACTTTCATTTTAAAAAATTATTTTCAACAATATATTTCCATTTTCTACAAAATATATGAATTTTTCACACAAAAAATGGAAAAATCACATTTTATTCAAGAAAATTAATTGTCAAACAATAAAAAACGAATTTTCAAACAAAGAATATTTATTTTATAACGAAAAAAAAATAATAATTTTCAATAGTTTAAAAAAATACAAGAAATTTCAATGGAATATATTTTTTTAAATAGATCAATTACAGTTTCAGCTAAAGAAATTAATTTTCTATCGAAAAAAAATAATTCTAAAGAAAATGTAAGAAATTTCATATCAACACTTTAATTTTCATCAAAAAAAGATACATTTACAATAAAAAATGGAATGAATAAACTTTGTAAGATTAATTTTTAAAACAAAAAACGATTTTTCAAAAAAATTGGCAAACAATAAAAAAGAACTTTTCAATTAAAAAATCCATTTTAACCAAAAATGGATCAATTACAGTTGCAGTTAAAGAAATTAATTTTCGATCAAAAAAGACTAATTTTTTTAATTAAATACAAGAAATTTTTATCAAATGACTTAATTTTCAGCAAAAAAACAAAAAGATAAATTCATAATAATAATTGGAATAGTCAAAATTCCAGATAAAAAAATTAATTTTTAACAGAATATTTAAATTTTCTACAAAGTAGATTAATGTTTCGAATAAAATGGAATAATTACATTTTGAATGAAAAAATTAATTTTCAAACAATAAAAAACGAATTTTCAAACAAAGATTTATTTTGTAGCGAAAAAAAAAGAATTTTCGAATAAAATGCATGAATTTTCAACTAAAAAAAATAATTTTTGTTTTAAATGGATCAATTAAAGAAATTAATTTTCGATAAAAAAAGACTAATTAAAAAAAAAATACAAGAAATTTTAGTCGAATAGTTCAGTTTTCAGCAAAAAAAGGAGATAAATTTACAATAAAAATGTTACAGGAAAATTAATTGTCAAACAAAGATTTATTTTGTAACGAAAAAAAAGAATTTTTAATAACATGAATGAATTTTCAAGTAAAAAATCAATTTTAACTAAAAATTGATCGATTGCAGTTCCAGTTAAAGAAATTAATTTTCTATAAAAAAGAATAATTTTTAAGAAGATATAAGAAATTTCAATTCAACAGTTTAATTTTCAGAAAAAAAGATAAATTTACAATAAATAATGGAACGATTAAACTTTTTGTTAAAAAGTTTAATTGTAAAAAAAAAATAAAACGAATTTTTAACAATATATTTACATTTTCTACAAAGTAGAAATATGTTTCACATTAATTGTCAAACAATAAAAAAACGAATTTTCGAACAAAGAAGATTTATTTTGTAACAAAAATCTTAACAAAAAATATTTCAAAGGGTATTAATTTTTTATCAACAAAGATAAATTGAAAAAAAAAAATAATAATTTTTTACCAATTAGTTCACTTTTGGTAAAAAAATTAATTTTTAACAACAAAAAAACGATTTTCGAACGAAATGGTTCAATTTTTCACAAAAATATTTTAATTTTCATTTTAAAATATAAATTATTATTTTCCCTATAAAGATAACAATAAAAAATGAATTTTCAAACAAAGAAGGTTTATTTTGTAACGAAAAAAAAAAAATTTTAATTACATGCATATATTTTCACTATTTGGTTGCAAACTAATGTATTTTGTGAACAAATTATCTCTTTTATAATAAATTAAGCTTCTTGTTCGAAAACTCGACATTTTTGTTTGAAATTTAATTTTTTTAATTTTCGAAAACTGATTTTTTTTATCAAAAACTTTAAATATTACATTTTTTAGAAGAAAATTTGTAGTAGTATTTTGTTAAAAATTGTCTTTTTGCAGAGAAATTGGTTGTTTTTTTGTTTGAAATTCTTTTTACTTCTTAATTAACTATTCATTTTTTTAGGTAATAATTAATTATTTTTAGTTGATAATTCAACTATTTGGTTAAAAATTAATGTGTTTTGGTAAAAATTCCTTTTTTTCTAGTTGAAAATAAATTCTTGTAACTGAAAGTTTGACTTCCATTTTTTATTGTAAATTTGTTGATTTTTTCTGAAAATTAAACTATATGATTGAAATTTTTTGTATTTTCTTAAAATTGATTTCTTTTTAATATAAAATTAATTTTCTTGCTCAAAAATTCATCTTTGTGTTTAAAAATTATTATATTTTTTTTTAATTGAAAATAGTTTTGTTTAATTGAAAATTTATGTTTTTAATTTTGGATTATAAATTCATCTTTTTGGTTAAAGATTCAATTATTTGGTTGAATATTCATAATTTATTGTGTTAAAAATTTGTCGTTGTTGGTAAATAAATTTTTTTTTTTTCTTAAAAATTTAAATATTTTGTTAAAAATTTATATATTTTATTTCAAAATTAGAACTGCTTGGGTAAAAAAGTCTTTTTATGGTTTAAAATTCAACAATTTGTTTGAAAATTTATCTTTATTGGTTAAAAATTGTGACTTTTTTATTGCAAATTCATGTATTTTGTTAAAAATTCGTCTTTTGGGGTAGAAAATTGATCGATTATACAAATTTCATCGTTTTCGTTTTAAAAAAAATGACAGTGTTTGGTTGAAAATTCATCTATTTGGTTTAGGATTCAACTATTTTCTTAAAAACTTATATTTTTCGTTAAATTCAGCTAGTTTTAATTTTATATTCCTTTGTTTTGTAAAAAAGTAATTTTTTAAACTGAAAATTGAACTATTCGATGTTTGATTGAAAACCTATTTTTTAAAATTAAAAATTCAATTACTCTTCAGTTAAAAATGCAACTGGGTTTTGTTAAATTTTAATCTTCTTTATTTGAAAATTCGACCAATTTGTTGAAAATTCATTTTTGTGTTTTGAAAATTAAACTACTTTGTTGAAAATTCGTCATTTTGGATTAAAAATTAATCTTTTATTGTAGAAAAGTCATATTTCTTGGTTGAAAAAAATTAACTTGTATGTTGAAAAATCAACTGTCTTCTAAAAAAATTCGTGTTTTTGGCTTAAAAATTTAACTTTTGTTTAAAGTTTAAATATTTTGGTAAAAATTGCCCTCTTTTGCTTGAGATTTCAGATTAATTTTTGTTAAGACAACTGCTTAGTTGAAACTTATTTTGTTTTTTGGGCATAATTTCTCATTTGAGTTAAAAATTCATCTCTTTTGATTGAAAATCCAACTATTTTGTTAGAAATGCAATATATTTCGACTTGAAATCTTAGGAATATAAAGCGTTTTGTATTAAATTAAATATGATAGCTGCAATAATTTTATTCAACGAATTTATTCCCTAATTCTCATGATTTGCATTTAGGATTAGGATAATTAGTTTCTACAAAAATTGGATTCGATTTTTACAGCCACAGGTCAAAATCGGTTCAAATCCAGAACGAGTAATGTCCTTCCAGTGATGGCAGTTTCCGGCAGTGGATCGACTGGCGAATCTGCCGTGACTTTAGTGAGTCCGCCTGTTTCTAGAACGCTTCCGCAACCGGCAACTGAACCGGACACCAGCAGCGCAAATAGTAAACCGCTTTCTGCAGAAAACGGTAAGCATAACAGAATCTAAAAACAAATAAGGAATTTAATGTAAAATTCGCTTCAAATTAGTATTTTTACGTTTGAGCGTGAATTTGCAATAACGAGGTGTAGTCGAGTTATTGCAAACACGCGAGCCCCTAAAAAATATTTAATCTCACTTTCATTGTTCAATTTTCTCATGGAATTAGAAAATATAATTTGACTTTCCCAAAATAGGAAAGCAATTTTTTACGTTTGAGCGTGAATTTGCAAGATCGAGGTGTAGTCGAGTCATTGGAAACAAGCGAGCCCCTAAAAAATATTTGATTTTACTATCATTGCTCAATTTTCTTATCGATTTAGATCAAATAATTTGAGTCTCCCAAAATAGGAAAGCAATTTTTTTACGTTTGAGCGTGAATTTGCAAGACCGAGGCGTAGTCGAGTTATTGCAAATACGCGAGTCCGTAAACAAATATTTTATTTGACTATCATTGCTCAATTTTCTTATCGAATTAGATCAGATAATTTGA
>NC_046661.1:141457850-141463853 GCF_010883055.1 Belonocnema kinseyi | reverse complement strand
CTCCCAAAATAGGAAAGTACTTTTTTTACGTTCGAGCGTGAATTTGCAATAACGAGGCGTAGTCGAGTTATTGCAAATACGCGAGTCCGTAAACAAATATTTTATTTGACTATAATTGCTTAATTTTCTTATCGAATTAGATCAGATAATTTGAATTTCCTGAAATAGGAAAGCAAATTTTTTACGTTTGAGCGTGAATTTGCAATAACGAGGCGTAGTCGAGTTATTGGAAACACGCGAGCCTCTGAAAAATATTTTATTTGACTATCATTGCTCAATTTTCTCATCGAATTAGATCAAATAATTTGAGTCTCCCAAAATAGGAAAGTACTTTTTTTACGTTCGAGCGTGAATTTTCAATAACGAGGCATAGTCGAGTTATTGCAAATACGCGAGTCCGTAAACAAATATTTAATTTGACTATCATTGCTCAATTTTCTTATCGAATTAGATCAAATAATTTGAGTCTCCCAAAATAGGAAAGTACTTTTTTTACGTTCGAGCGTGAATTTGCAATAACGAGGCGTAGTCGAGTTATTGCAAATACGCGAGTCCGTAAACAAATATTTAATTTGACTATCATTGCTCAATTTTCTTATCGAATTAGATCAAATAATTTGAATTTCTCAAAATAGGAAAGTAATTTTTTTACTATTGAGCGTGAATTTGCAAGACCGAGGTGAAGCCGAGGCCTTGTCGAGTTATTGCAAACAGCCTGATAAAGAAACTGTAAAACTACATTTTTCTCACAAATGAGTTTTTTTTATATCGCTGGGTTCATTATGAAAAGAAACATTTGTGTTTTTTAATGTACTTTCTTGGTTAAATTGACACTTTAAAATTATCTAATTTTTTAGGAATTTTATTATAAAAATAAAAATTTTCTAAGATAACTGAAAATTTCTAAAAATTGTATGTTTTGTATCAGTTTTATCCTCGGATATTAGAATTTTTAAACAAGGATTATCAAGATTTACAATTTCTAACAATATTTTGTTAAAAATTCATGTATTTTGTTGAAAAATCGTCTTTCTGGAAGAAAATTTTGGTTGAAAATTGGTATTTTTTAGTTTAAAATTCAAGCATTCCATTAAAATTTTTTTTTTTGTTAGATTTTTATAACTGAAAATGTTACTATTCCAATTGCATATTCTATTATTGTGTTTGAATTTTTTATTTTATTTTTTTATTTTTAAATATTTTATTTATTTTTATTTATTTTATTCATCTCTTTATTTTAACATTATTTTTTGAGCTGAAAATTTGGCTATTTAATTTTTTGTTTAAAACTGATTTTTTATAGTTGAAAATGCATCTTTTTTAGTAAAAATTCAACTTGATTCAAAGTTAAACTTGTTTTAAATATCATTTTTTTTGTTTGAAAATTTATTTCTTTGCTTACACATTATTTCTTTTAACTTAAAATTGAAATATTCAAGTTTTGGTTGCAAATTTATCATTTTTAATAATATTTTTATTTAATTTAACTATTTCAGTTGAATATTTATAATTTTAGATGAAAATTCATCACTTTGATTGAAAATTCGTTGTTTTTTGTTGTTGAAAATTAATTTTTTCAACTGAAAAATTAAAAATTCCATTTTTGATTGAAAATTGACCCTTTTTAGTTAAAAATTCAACTATTTGGTTAAAAATTTGTCTTTTTTAATTGAAATTTGAACTACTTCGTTGAAAACTGCATTAATTTTGTTGAAAAATCGTGTTTTTCGTAAAAAAAAACATTGTTTTGTTTGAAAACTGATCTTTATCGTTAAAAATTCAAGTATTCAAGTTAAGTATTCATCATTCCATTTTTAAATTTATCTTTTTGATTAAAAATTGCTATTTTTTAGCTGAATTTTATTTAAATTATTGTTTGCATTCATGGACTTTAGAGACAAATTCAAGAGATGAATATTATTATGTTTTTAGTTTTATTTAATTATTTAATTAATTTATGGCGCTAAAATTTTTAAAAATATCTTTCAATAGCAATTTGCCAAAGCTTTATAAAATGAATCCTCAAAAACTCAAAAGTTGCATAGTTTATATTTCAATAAAAAAAAATAAATGTATTTTTTTTTTAATTAAACTAAATTTTTAACTCGAAAAAGAAATAAAAGCCTTTTTAAACTGTTGAACCTTCAAGACAAAAGACGAATTTTCCCTAAAACAATTGAATTTTCAAACAAAAAAATTTTACTGAAGCAAAAAATTAATTTTCCACGAAAATTAAGCATTCTTACCCAACAAAAATAAAATATAAAAACAAGAGAATTATTTTTTATGAAAAAAGGAGAATTTCCAACTAAAAAAAATGTAAATTTTAAAAAAGTGGACGAGTTAAATATTCAGTTAAAAATTAATTTTAAACCAAAAAAAAAGATTTTTTAACAAAATGATTTAACCAAATCATTCAAGCCAAATAGCTGAATAATCAAGCAAAGAATAATATTTTTTAATCAAAAAGTTGTACTTTCACAGAAAAAAAGAAATTTCTAATAAAATAGATGATGAATTTTTAAATTAAAAAGAAAAAAAAAATTATATTTTTAATAAGAAACGACAAACTTTTCGTTAAAAAGTTGAATTTTCATGTAGAAAAGATTTCTGTTCCTTTTTTAACACACAAATATTAAATTAAAGCAGAAAGTAAATTTTTTAAAAAATTGAAGAATTTTCAACCAAAAATTATGACTTTTCAATAAATTTTTGGAATTTTTAACTGACCAGTTGCATTTTTATTCAAGAAAGGTGACATTTCTTATAAAACAAAATAATTAAATTGGTAACATAATATTTTAATTTTCATTTTAAAAGGATAAATTCTAAACAAAAAAGTGTGATATAATTTATATAAACAAAACAAACAAAAAACAGAATTTTATAAAAAAAAAAAGAATTTTTAACAAATAAAGATTTTTCCCTCAAGAAAGGTTGAATTCTCAAGCAAAGAAGAATCATTTTTAACCAAAAAGTGATGCTTTTCATTTTTTAAATCTACTAAAGAAGACGATTTTTTAAATAAAAAAGATAAATTTTCAAAGAAAAATAGTTAAATTTTCTGTTAAAGGAGATTTTAGTTGACTTTTTTTTAAACAAAATTTCAATTTATGAACAAGAAATAAGTTTCTACGGAAAAGATTAAATTTTAAATCCAAAAATACAAGTTTTTAATTAAAAAAAGATGATTTTTTAGAAAAATTGTTTAATTCTCTACCAAATAGTTATCTTTTTATTTTAAAAAATTAAATAGATTTTAAATCCAAAAAGACGAATTTCAAATCCAGAAAGATAAATTTTAAAATAAAAAATAAAAATAATAAATTTCTCTGTACATTTTTATTTAAAACAAGTATAAACTAATTTATAAACAACAACAAAAATAGTTAAATTTTTATCTGAAAAAGATTCCAGTTAATTTTGCAAGATCAAAATTTGAATTTTTAAACAAGAAATAAGTTTCTGCGAAATAAAATTGAATTTTCAATCCATAAAGATAAATTTTTTTAACCAAAACAAATGAATTTTTAACAAAAAATATTTGAATTTTCGACCAAAAAGTTGAGTTTTTATCCAAGAAAAATGTAATTTCTGCTAAATTAGATGAATTTTAAAATCAAAAAGACCATCTTTCAGAAAGGAGATGAATTTTCAAACCAGCATGGCATTTTTATTTAAGAAAGATAAAATTTCTTCTGAAACTGATGAATTAAATAAATAGAATAAGAATTATAAACAATAAGTTAATTTTCTGCTAAATAGTCGAATTTTTAAACAGTAAGTATGACTTTTTAACAAGATTGTTATATTTTCAAGCAAACAGTTGCATTTTCGTCCACGTAAAATCAAAATGCTACTAAAGCAGTGGACTTTTCAACACAAAAATCCGTATTTTAAATACATATTAAATTTTCTAGGAAACAGTTGCATTTTAATCAAAGTGAGACGCAATATTTCTACTAAACAAGGTGAATTTTTAAATCAAAAAGATAAATTTTCAGAAAAAATAGTTTTCATCTAAAAAAGATTTCAGTTGACTTATCAGAAACAATATATGAATTTTAAACAAAAAGATAATGTTCTACGAAAATGGATCTGCAAAAATTACGAACATGTGTTTACGTAATTGTCCCTTGCGCTGTTACGTAATTTAAATATTGTACCTTGCATAAAAACTTTGTTTTTCTTCTGTTTAGTGACAATACACGTGAGCCACAGTTGTTCCTGTGGTCCGTATTTCGATCCTAGGAAAGTGAAGGCGATGCCGGGGCAATTTGGCCCTGGACAGATCCTCACAGTGACGCGAGAAATCTTCCAAACCTTTTTAATGGCAGCACTGAATCCGAGACAGATGCTGAATCTCCTGAAGCGCGGCGAGGGTGATTACATCACCCTGAGCTTGGAGAGTAAACCGACGACAGTTCGGATTCCAGTCTTTGTCGAAGTCAAGGACTTTTATACATATGTCAGGCGGCAGCTCGAAGATCTTTGCGCTTGCGAGCACTTGCTCTCGAAGAGAAAGGAAACTTGCAGCAAATGTATAGTCACCAGTTTGCAACCACCCAGAATTATTGTCAAGGATGAATTGATTTCGCCCTTGGCCGAGAAGAGAAGATGGTCTTCCGAGAATCAGCAGAATCCGACGACGACGACGACGACCGCGACGACGACGATAGCGCCACAGCAAAAGCCAGAACCGCCCCAGAGTATTGCGATACCGCTACCCCAGACGATGTCTGTCACTCCGTCACCTGCCAAGCAGCCGAGGAAATCGGTTCCTGGTAAGAAAATAATTTAATGAGCAAGCAGCAGGCTTCGGAATCAACAGAATATTAACACTTTTTTACATTTTTTTGTAGAATAACAGTATTTTTGTTAAAAAAATAGTTGAATACTCAACGAAAAGAGATTTATTTTTAACCAAATAGTTGAATTTTCAATAAAAAAAAGTTTTTTTTCCAAAAAAGACCAATTTTCAACAAATTAGATACATTTTTTATCAAATGGTTGCATTTTCAAGCAAAAAGAATATTTTTTCACTTGAAAAGACGAATTTTTGACATAATACATACTTTTTCAACTAAGTTTGTTCAAATTTTTAAATTTAGAAAACTTAGTATTTAACTGAAAATTCAACAGATGAATTTTTATTTAAGAACTGTTAATTTTCAATATAAAAATACGCATTTTTTGCAAAAAAAAAGTTTAATTTTGTACCAAATAGTTGTATTTTATACCGAAGTGTTGAATTTTTAATCAAAAAGAAAAAGAATTTTCCACAAAAGAGTTAAATTTTCCACTCAGGAATATCAATTTTTCAACAAAATAGTTCAATCTTTGAAACCTGATGAGCATTCGAGGAAATCGGTTCCTGGTAAGAAAGTGATTGAATGAGCAAGCAGCAGGCTTCGGAATCAACAGAATATTGACACATTTTTAGACTTTTTTTGTAGAATGACAATATTTTTGTTAAAAAATAGTTGAATACTCAACGAAAAGAGATTTGTTTTTAACCAAATAGTTGAATCTTCAATAAAAAAAAGGTTTTTTTTCCAGAAAAGACCAATTTTCAACAAAATAGATACATTTTTAATCAAATGGTTGCATTTTCAAGCAAAAAGAATATTTTTTCACTTGAAAAAACGAATTTTTGACAAAATACATACTTTTTTCACTAAGTTTGTTCAATTTTTTAATTTAGAAAACTTAGTATTTAACTGAAAATTCAACAGATGAATTTTTATTTAAGAACGTTAATTTTCAATATAAAAATACGCAATTTTTACAAAAAAAAGTAATTTTGTACCAAATAGTTGTATTTTATACCGAAGTGTTGAATTTTTAATCAAAAAGAAAAAAAATTTTCCACAAACGTTAAATTTTCAACTCAAGAATATGATTTTTCAACAAAATAGTTCAATCTTTGAAACCTGATGAGCATTCGAGGAAATCGGTTCCTGGTAAGAAAGTGATTGAATGAGCAAGCAGCAGGCTTCGGAA
>NC_046661.1:141438851-141457750 GCF_010883055.1 Belonocnema kinseyi | reverse complement strand
AGGAAATCGGTTCCTGGTAAGAAAGTGATTGAATGAGCAAGCAGCAGGCTTCGGAATCAACAGAATATTGACACATTTTTAGACTTTTTTTGTAGAATGACATTATTTTTGTTACAAAACAGTTGAATACTCAACGAAAAGATATTTATTTTTAACAAAATAGTTGAATTTTCAATAAAAAAAGGTTTTTTCAGAAAAGACAAATTTTTGACCAAATAGTTGAATTTTCAATCAAGAAGAATAATTTTTTACTAGACAAACATTTTTGACAAGATACATACCTTTTAAACTAAATAGTTGATTTTTTAAGAATATGAATTTTCAACAAAATAGTTTAATATTTGACACCTGCTAAGCAGCCGAGGAAATCGGATCCTGGTAAGAAAATAATCAAATGAGCAAGTGGCAGGCCTCGGAATTAACAGACTATTGACACTATTTTGCACTTTTTTTTAAGAATGACTCTAGTTTTGTTACAAAACAGTTGAATACTCAACTAAAAGAGATTTATTTTTAATCAAATAGTTAAATTTTCAATAATAAGGATTTTTTTCAGAAATAAAGTTATTTTTCAACGAAGCAGTTCAATTTTCAGTTTGTTAAATTTTTACACTCAGAAAGCTCAGTATTTAACTAAAAATGCACCAGATGAATTTATATTTAAGAGAGTTAATTTTCAATATAAGAAAACGTTTTTTTCTACAAAAAAGATTATTTTTATAGCAAATAGTTGTATTTTATACCGAATTGTTGAATTTGTAGTCAAAAAGAAAAAGAATTTTCTATAAAACAGTTAAATTTTCAACTAAAGAATATGAATTTCCAACAAAAAAGTTATTTTTCAATCAATCAGTTAAGATCTCAACAAAATAATTCAATTTTCAGTTTAAAAAATTATTTTTACAAAAAAAACGAATTTTCAACGAATTACATACATTTTTAAAATAAATAGTTGACTTTTTCATTTACAACCAATTTTATCAAGTTTCAACTAGATAGATGTACTTTGAAACTTAAAAATAGTAACATTTAATCAAAAATTGAGTAGTTAAATTTTCATTTAAGATAATTTTTCATTTTAAAAAAAAAAAAAAAATTTTCCGCAAAGAATTTTTAACCTAAGAATATGAATTTTTAACAAACTAGTTTAATTTTTGACAACTGCCAAGCAGCCGAGGAAATCGGTTCCTGGTAAAAAAATAATTAAATGAGCAAGTGGCAGGCCTCGGAATTAACAGACTATTGACACTATTTTGCACTTTTTTTTTAAGAATGACTCTAGTTTTGTTACAATACAGTTGAATACTCAAAGAAAAGAGATTTATTTTTAACCAAATAGTTAAATTTTCAATAATAAGGATTTTTTTTCAGAAATAAAGTTATTTTCCATTCACAACCAATTTTATAAACTTTCAAGTAGATAGTAACAAAATAGTTTAATTTTTTACACCTGCCAAACAGCCGAGGAAATCGGTTCCTAGCTGGCCTCGGCTGGCCTCGGAATCAGCAGACTATTGACACTATTTTACACCTTTTTTTTTTTTTAAAGAATGACACTATTTTTGCTACAAAACCGTTGAATACTCAACTAATAGAGATTTATTTTTAACTTAAAAATATCAACATTTCTCGAAAAATTGAGTACTTAAATTGTCATTAAAGACAATTTTCTATTCAAAAAAGAATTTTCCACAAAGAATTTTCAATCCAAGAGTTTGAATTTTCAACAAAATAATTTAATTTTTGACCGAAAAACAAATTTTCAACTAAAATGATGTATCTTCAACCAAAAAACAAATTAAATTTAAAGAAAAATGTTGAATTTCAACCAAGGGGTTGAATTTTTATAACTAAAAAGATTATATATATAATATTATTTATAAATTTTTTAATTTAACCAACAAAAATAAATTTTAACCAAAATAATTGAATCCGTTGCTAAAACGTTAACTTTCAACAAAACAGTTGCTTTTTTAATTTAAAAAAAAATATTTATCCACCAAAAAAAAGACCAACTTTTAATAAAATGCTCAAATTTTCGAGCGAAAATTGCGATTTTTTTTACAAAACAGTTAAATTTTTAATAGAAAGCTCATTTTCAACCGAAACAGATTAATTTTAATCGAGAAAGTCGCTTTTTTGACCAAAAAATTTTTAGTTTCCAAAAAAAAGGATGAATTTTCATCAACAAAAATTTGTTAGTCAAAAAAGAAGAAAAAAATTGCACACGATTGCTTCAAATTCCGAGACCAAAAAAAGAATAGAATTCAATTTTGAACCAAATAATTAGATTTTTAGTCAATAAAGACGAATTTTCTACGAAATAATGAAATTTTCAAAACAAAAACATGAATTTTCTATAAAATATTTGAATTTTCAACGAAAAAGTCATAGTTGATTTTATAAACAAAAAGACAAATTTTTCAGAAGAAAGTGGAATTTTCAACAACAATTTTCAACTAAAAATTTAATTTATTTCATTTTTGATTGAAAGTTTAACTATTTTGTTAAAAATTTTATTTTTTGGTAAAACTATAATCTTTTTAGTTGAAGATTCTTCTTTTTTGTTTGAAAATTAACATTTTAAACTGAAAATTTAACTATTTTATATAAAAATTAATTTTTAGAACTTTTTCTGTTGTTGAAAATTAATCTTCAGGCTTGGAAATTCATCTTTTTGTTTGAAAATAATTAATTTTTTTAACTGAAAAGTAAAATATTATATTTTTGATTCTAAATTTATCTTTTTTAGTTGAAAGTTCAACTTTTTCGTTGAAAATTTTTTTGTTTAAAAAAAATTAATTTTGTTAACTTACAAGTTGAATATTTTATTTTTGATTCTAAATCTATATTTTTTAGTTGAAAATTCAACCATTTGGTAAAAAATTTGTCTTTTTTTTAGTAGAAACATAATATTTTTGGTTAAAAATTAAACTGCTTAGTTGCAAGATAAACTTTTTCCTTAAAAATTCATGTCATTGATTGAAGATTCAACTTTTTTGTTGAAAATTCGTTCTTTTTTTTTTTTTTTGTTAAAAAATTAATTTTTTGAGCTGAAAATATAATCATTCCATTTTTAGTTACAAATTGATCATTTTTAATTGCAAATTCGTCTTTTTCGATAGAAAATTCTTTTCTCTGTTAAAAATTCATTTTTTTGGTTGAAAATTTAACTTTTTGTTTTAAGTTTTTTTTTTTTAATTAATTTTTTAGCTGAAACTTTAACTATTAAAATTTCATATTTTTGTTTAAAAAATTGTAATTGCTTTGTTAGGAATAATCTAATTTGTAAAAAAAATTTAACAATTTGATTGACAATGAACTTCTTTGTTGAAAATTCATGTAAATTGTTGAAAATTCGTCTTTCTTAATAGAAAATATATCTTCTAGGTTGAAAGTTCATCTTTTTTTATTGTAAATTTATCTTTTTTGGTAAAAACATAACATTATTGGTTACAAATTCAACTGCTTGTTTGCAATTGTAACTTACTTTCTCAAAAATTCGTTTTATTGGTAGAAAATTGATCTTTTTTGTTGAAAAACAGTTTTTTTTTGTTGTTAAAAATTTATTTTTCGGCTGAAAATTCAACTACTTGATTGAAAATTCATCTTCCTCAATAGAAAAGTAATCCTCACGGTTAAATATTAATGTTTTCGATCAAAAACTTTAATCATGTGTTTAAAACAATTCTGATTTGTTGAAAAATTAACAGATTAATTCACTTTCTTAAAAATTCATTTTATTGGTAGAAAATTTATCTTTTTTGTTGAAAAATAGTTTGTTTTTTTTTTTTGTTGAAAATTAATTTTAATATTAATGTTTTTGGTTAAAAAATGTAATTGTGTGGTTAAAAAAAATCTAAGTTGTAGAAAATTTAACAATTTGATTGACAATTAACTTTTTTGTTGGAAATTCATGTATATTGTTGAAAATTCGTCTTTTTTATTAGAAAATATATATATTCTTGGTTGAAAGCTCATCTTTTTTATTGTGAATTTATCTTTTTTAGTTAAAAGTTCAACTATTTTGTTAAAAATGTGTTTTTTTTTTTTGCTAGGAATATAACATTATTGATTAAAAATTTAACTTTTAAACAAAAAATTTTTTTTAATTAATTTTTTACCTAAAAATTCAACCATTCCATTTTTTGTTTAAAATTTATCGATTTTCGTTGAAAACTTGTCTTTTCTGATAGAAAATTATTTTTCTCAGTTAAAAATCCATGTTTCTGGTTTAAAAAATTGTAATTGGTTGGTTAAGAATAATCTAATTAGTAGAAAATTTAACAATTTGATTGACAATTAACTTTTTTGTTGAAAATTCGTCTTTTTTATTAGAAAATATATTTTCTAGGTTGAAATTTAATCTTTTTTTATTGTAAGTTTATCTTTTATAGATGAAATTTCAACTATTTTGTTTAAAATTTTTTGTTTTTTTGCTAGAAAGATAACATTGTTGTTAAAACATTCAACTGCTTGGTTGCAAATTTAACTTACTTCTTTAAAAATTCATTTTATTGGTTGAAAATTTTATTTAAAAAAAAAAGTTAATTTCTTAGATGAAAATTCGTCTTTTTCGATAGAAAATTAATTTTCTCAGTTAAAAATCCATGTTTTTGGTTTAAAAAATTGTAATTGCTTGGTTAAGAATAATCTAATTTGTAGAAAATTTACCATTTTTATTTGACAATTAACTTTTTTGTTGAAAATTCATGTATATTGTTGAAATTTCGTCTTTTTTATTAGAAAATATATTTTCTAGCTTGAAATTTAAACTATTTTGTTTAAAATTTTTTTGTTTTTTTGCTAAAAAAGATAACATTGTTGTTAAAACATTCAACTGCTTGGTTGCAAATTTAACTTACTTCTTTAAAAATTCATTTTATTGGTTGAAAATTTTATTTGAAAAAAAAATTAATTTCTTAGATGAAAATTCGTCTTTTTCGATAGAAAATTAATTTTCTCAGTTAAAAAATCCATGTTTTTGGTTTAAAAATTGTAATTGCTTGGTTAAAAATAATCTAATTTGTAGAAAATTTACCATTTTTATTTGACAATTAACTTTTTTGTTGAAAATTCATGTATATTGTTGAAATTTCGTCTTTCTTATTAGAAAATATATATTTTTGGTTGAATGTTCATCTTTTTTTATTGTAAATTTATCTTTTTTAGTTCAAATTTTAACAAATTTGTTAAAAAGTCATACTTCTTGGTTGAAAATTCGGCTTTTTTGTTGAAAATTTAACTACATCATAGAAACTTTACTTATTGTTTAAATTTAATACTTTAGTTTTATAAATAGAACTGAAAATTCTTTCTGGATGAAAATTCCGCTATTTAAAAAAAAAATCGAATTGAAAATTCATCTGTTTTTAGCAAAATTTCATTTTTTTAAATTTTTTTAAAATTAAATTAAATTAATTAAATTAATTAATTAAATTTTTTTTAATAAAAATTCTTCTGTTTTAGTACAAATTTCATATATTTGTTTAAAAATTTAACTATTTCATATAGAGCTCAACTATTTTGTTAAAAATTCATCCTTTTCGGTTGAAAAAATTTTTTTCGTTGAAATTTATTTTTGGTTAAAAAATTCATATTTTGATGTTGAAAAGTCAAATGGAATCTTTTTTTAATGGAAATTCAATTTTTTGTTATAAATCTTTTTTATGCAAAGTCACCTATTTTAAGAGAAACTTCATTTTTTTTTTTTTGATTAAAATGAAGCTGCTTGGTAGAGAATTCAAAAATTTTGTTAAATTCATCATTTTTGGTAGAAAAAAAATTCGTCTTTTTGGATTAAAATTTCAATTTTTTCGTTAAAAATTATTTATTGTTAAAAAATTCATATTTTGATTGTAAAATTTCAACTGACATTCTTTTTAACAAAAAATTAAGCCATTTATGTTTTAAATTATCTTTTTGATTTGAAAATTCATTTGTTTTAGTAGAAATTTAATTTTTTTATGAAAATGCCACTTTTTGTTTAAACATTATTTTTCTTTGCTTGAGTATTCAATTTTTTAAAAAGATTTTCTTGAATCACTTTGTTGAGAAATCATTTTTTTAAAGATTTATATTTTTGGTAGAAAATTTATCTTTTTGGTTGAAAAACTATTTTGTTGGAAATTAATTTTTTAAATTAAAAATTCAACAACTTGAGTAAAAATTATAATACCTTGTCAACAATTATTTTTTTGATTTAAGACATATATTTAGTTGAAAATTTAACTGTTTGGTTAAAAAGCCTTTTTTTCTTAAAAATTAACTTTTCAACTAAAAATTATCATTTTTTGTAGAAAAAATAATTCTTTTTGGATTAAAAATTCAATTTTTTTCGTTGAAACTTATTTCTTGTTTAAAAATGCATTTTTTGATCGTGAAATGTGAACTGAAATTCTTTTTAACCAAAAATTCAACTATTTATTTTTTTAATTTATATTTTTTATTTGCAAATTTTATTTTTGTTTTAGTATAAATTTCATCTTTTTTTAATGAAAATGCCACTTTTTGTTTCAAAATAATTTTTCTTTGCTTGAATGTTCAATTTTTTAAAAAAGATTTTCTTGAATCACTTTGTTGAGAAATAATTTTTTTTTTTAATTTATATTTTTAGTAGAAAATTCATCTCTGGTTGAAAAACTAAATATTTTGTTACAAACTAATTTTTTTAATTGAAAATTTAACTGTTTGGTGAAAAAGCCTCTTTTTTTTGTTTAAACTTATTTCTTGTTTAAGAATTCATATTTTGATCGTGAAATGTCAACTGAAATTCTTTTTAACAAAAAATGCAACTATTTATTTTTTAAATTATCTTTTTGATTTGAAAATTCTTTTGTTTTAGGAGAATTTTTTTTTAAATGAAAATTCCTCTTTTTGTTTTAAAATTATTCTTATTATCTTGAGTATTCAATTTTGTAAAAAGATTTTCTTCAATTAATTTTTTTAAGAAATCATTTTTTTAAGATTTATATTTTTAACAGAAAATTCATTTCTTTGGTTGAAAAACTATTTTGTTGAAAATTAATTTTTTAGCTGAAAATTTAACCATTTCATTTTTGGTTAAAAATTGATCGTTTTTAGTGGAAAATTCAACGACTTGGTTGAAAATTCGTCTTTTTCGATAGAAAATTAATCTTTCCGATTAAAAATTAATGTTTTTGGATAAAAATTTTAATCGTGTTTTAATTTTAATTATTGTTAAAAAATCAACTGCTTGGTTGCAAGTTTAACTTACTTTCTTAAAAATTCAATTTATTGGTAGAAAATTTATCTTTTTTGTTGAAAGATTGTTTTTTTTTTTGTTTGAAAATTATTTTTTGTTTTTGTTGAAAGTTATTTTTTCAGCTGAAAATTTAACCACTCCATTTTTGGTCGAAAAAATTATCTTTTTAAGTTCAAATTCTACAACTGAGTTGAAGATTTGCCTTTTTTTCGATAGAAAATTCTTCCTCTCGGTTCAAAATTTATGCTTTTGGTAAATTTTATTGTTAAAAATAATTTAATTTGTAGAAAATTTAATAATTTGATTGACAGTTAACTTGTTTGTTTAAAATTCGTCTTTCTTGGAAGAAAAAAAAATCTTTTTTGATCTTTTTTTGATTATAAAAAATTAATTTGTTTAAATTGTAAATGTAACTATTCCATTTTGGGTAGAATTTTTTTTCAAAATGTAAGTACTTTGTTGAAAAATCCATGTATTTTGTTTAAAAAACGTTTATTTCGACAGAAAATTAATTTTGTTGGTTCCAAATTGAACACTTTTATTAAAGATTCATTAATTTCGTTAAAAATGCACCGATTTCGTTAAAAAGTAATTATTTTCAGTTGAAAATAGGCGAGTTTTAAATAATTTTGGATAATTTTCTAACAATAGATCATGATTTTTTTTTTTCTTTTCTGTGTTTTTATTTAAGAGCTTGAAGCCGCTACGTCAACAACTCAGTCCGAAACCCCGGTTGCTAGATTTTCTTCCACGGAACCTTCTGAGTGGACAATTGAAGATGTCATACAATATATTGCGGTTACAGATCCAGCTCTTGGACAACACGCTGATCTCTTTAGGAAACATGTAAGTTTTATTATTAACTATTTCATTTTGTTTTCAGCTGAGATTTAAAAAATTGAACAATATTTCTTGCTAGTTTGTAAAATCAGGCTGGATACCCAAAATCCCCCCCCCCCCCAAAAAAAAAACAGAAAATAACCGGGAATTTAATTTTTGAAAACTGAAATTAACCTTTTTGTCACAGCAAAATTCAGGTTTTTATGATTTTATTAATTTTAGTCAATTTAGAGAAGTGATATTAATTTAATTTAATTTTTTTCCTGAAGATTCATCTCTTTTTGAAAATATTATTTTAACTAAAAATTTAACTGTTCCAGTAGAAAATTTTACTATTTTACTGAAGATTCGTTTATTATTATTATTTTTTTTTTTTTATTATTAAGAATTAGATTCCTAACGGAAAATTCGACTTTTATATTTTTGGTTTAAAGTTTTTTTTTGTATGAAAATTCAACTATTTGTTTAAAAAATTATTTACTTTCTGGAAAATTGCTTGTTTTTTTTTTTTCTAAAAAATTCGTCAGTTTGGTTCGAAAATTAATTTTTCCAACTGGAAATTTAATTATTACATTTTTGGTTGAAAATTGATATTTTTTAACTGAAAAATCAACTATTTCATTGTGAATTCACGTATTTTGTTAAAAAATGTATTTTTGTTGTTAAAAATAATCTTTTTCTTTGAAATTTAATCACCTTGTTTAAAAATTCATCGTTTAGGCTGGAAATAAAGTCACTTGGTTAGAAGATAAAAACTTTTGTAAAAATTAATTTTTTTTTTTGTTAATTCATTTGGTCTAAAATAATTTTTTTGCCGAAAATTTGTTTCTTTTTTGGTAGAAGTTTTTTTTTTATCTAGAAATGTAACTATTATTCAAGTTGAATATTCCATAACTTTAGGTAAAATCTCATCTGTTTGCTTGACCATTTATGTTTTGACTAAAAATTAGATTATTTAATTTTTGGGTTGAAAAATTATCTCTTTGAATTAAAAATTCATCTTTTTTGTTGAACATTGATTTTTTAATGTTTAAAACTTAATTATTTTAGTTTTGGTTGACAATTTATCTTTTTTCAGTAAAAATTAATTTTATTATTGAAAATTCAAATATTTCAGTTCAAGATTGATTGTTTTGATTGAAAACTTATTTTTTTGGTTAAAAATTAAACTACTTAATTGAGTTTTTAAAAAATTTGTTTAAAATTCCTGTATTTTTTTGAAAAATTATATTTTTTAGTACAAAACTAATCTTTTTGGTCTTTCGTTAAAAATTCATGTTTTATTTATAAATTGTATTTTCTAATAGAAAATTAATTTTTTTCTTCGGAAATTAATCGTATTGTTTAAAAATTCATTAATTTTATTTGAAAATGCATTTATTTTGCAATTTTTTGCTGTGTTGTGTTAAATGATGTTTAAAATAAACGTCATGAATTAAAATAAATTTTTTTTGTTAAGCGACAAATATAAATATGTTACTTTTATCGTACCGGGTAAATTAATTAATTAATAATTATGATAATTATTTTTAATAATTATAAAAATTAGTTAATAGACGATTTGCGCAAAAGAAAAAAAAATAGAAAATCTAACATGATTGATTCAAACCTGATTGGCTTTTCATTACTTGAAGTTGTTTTCTATCTTAAATAGGAAAATTATCAAATTAAAATATTATATGTCCTTTATTTTAGTTTTTTTTTACCGAAAATTAGCATTTTTAAACAAAAATCATCATCAAGATTCACAATTTTCAATAATTTCATGTCATTTGCATTTCCCACCGGAAATGGGGTATTTTTAATAAAAAATTCTTAGATTTCAAAGATTAAAAATATTTCATCAATCAACATTTTTCCCTTTTCTTAGCGTTTTATACCAGAAATTGGTGCTTTTATTACAAAATTATTTGATTTTTATTGCGATAACAATTTTTTTGGAAAAATTTTGGATTATGCTCGAGTTTTTCACCGAAAATTGGTATCGATTTCAAAAAAGGTTTACACTTTTGAAACAATTTTAGGTTATGTTAACATTTTTTCCGAAGTAAAATGCAAAACTTTAGGTTTAAAGGAGGATTTACAATTCTAAACAATTTTTCGTCCGAAATTATTGGTATTTTGAATCAAAAAAAAAAAATATGTTGAATTGAAAAGAATATTTATTATTTTTAAACTAATATAGGTTATGTTATTCGGATTTAGTTAGTTGGCATCGTTCGTAGCGCCTCTTGCGAAAAAGTGTTGAAATACCAGTTTTCCAAATGGTAATATTTCTAATTAAAAAAATTAAAAATTGTACACTTTTAAATTAAATTTCAAAAATTAGACAATCTTATTAGAAAAGTTTGGAAATTGTATCATTTCTAATTTAAAGTTTATAAAATGGGACAATTTTATTTTAAATATAAGAATCACGAATTTCAATGATTTGAGATGATAAGAAAATTTCGAAAATTGGACAAGTTCAAAACGTTAAAAATGAAATATTTTCCAAATACTATTTCGAAAATTCGTTCATTATAATTCAAAGGAATTAAAACTGTATTATTTCTAATTAAAAGCGTTCCATTATTGTAAAATTTAAGATTCTAGTTTTTTTTAATGGACAATTTTATTAGAAAGTGTTTGAAATTGTATCATTTCTAATTCAAAGCGTTTAAAATTTAAAAAAAAAACGTTAAAAATTAAATGTTTTCAGATTAGAATATTGAACATTTGCAACAACTTTCTTCTGAAGATTATCCTTTTAGTTATAAATTTTATTATTTGGTGGAAAATTTCATAATTTTATTTAAAAGACATCAGTTTTGTTTATAAATTGTTTGCAATTCTTATTTTGGCGTTAAAAAGTGAACTGGAATCTTCTTTGGATGAAAATTGGTTGAAAATTCGACTGTTTAAATATAAAATTTGGGTGTTGAAAAAAGAACTAAAATATTTTCTGGATGAAAATTCAATTATCTTTTTAAAATTCGTTTTTGTTTTTATTTAATTAAAAATGCGTCTATTTGAAGAAAAATTTCATCTTTTTTTGGATAAAAATACAACCATTTGGTTGGAAATTAAACTGTTTTGTTAAAAAGTTCTACTTTTTGGTTGAAAATTTAACAATTTCTTCAAAAATTTAATTATTTCATCCAAAATTTACTTTTTGTCAAAAATTTATATTTTTGTGTTGAGAAATGAACTGTACAAAATATAATATATTTTTTTTATAAAAATGCAACTATTTGGTAGAGAATTCAACTATTTTATTGAAGATTCATCCGTTTTGGATGAAAAAATTCCTCTTTTTGGATTGAAAATTGAATTTTTTTTATAGAAACTTATTTTTGGTTTTAAAAATGCAACTTTTGATATTGTAAAATCAACTGGAATCTTTTTTTGATAAAAACTTAACTCTTTTTGTAATTAAAAAATTCTTTTGCTTTAAGAGAAATTTTATCTTTTTTTTTTTAATACTAATGCAAATATTTGGTAAAGAATTCAACAATTTTGTTAAAAAGTCATCCTTTTTGGGCTAAATATTCGTCTTTTTGGATTGAAAATTCAATTTTATTCGTCGAGAATTATTTCTTGTTTAAAAATTCATATTTTATTTTTTTTTTAAATGCAACTTTTCTTATCAAAAAATGTCACTTTTCCATTTTTGGAAGATTGATATTTTTTAGTTGAAAATTCGCCTTTTTTGGTGAAAATAATTATTTAGTTTCAAATTTCATTTTTGTTGGTTAAAAATGCATGTGTTTAATGAAAAATTAATTTTTTGCGGAAAAGTCATATTTTTTGTTTGAAAATTCAGTTTTTTTTTAAAAGAAAATTTGTCTTTTGGCTTGAAGGTTCAATAATTTAGATTAAACTTTCATTTATTTTTTGACTGAAAAATCTTTATTTGTCAGAAATTCGTGTTTTTTAAAATTCTTTTTGTATCTATGACACTTTTTCGTTGGGAATTTGTCTGTTTAGGTTAATTTTTTAAATTTTATGTTAAAAATTCCAGTATTTTGTTAAAAAGTCATCTTTTATAGTAGAAAAGACATTTTTTTGTTTGAAATAAATTTAAAAATTCTAAATTTGTATATGAAATAAAATTTTATTCCGTTTACAAAATATTCTATGTTAAAAGTATCACAGGATTAAAATGCATGGTATTTGAATATTAAAGATTTGAAATGAAAAATTAGTCAAGGAGAAATTAGAGAATTTTGAAAATGTTCTCGGTTTCGCATTTTTTCCGCAAGAGGCGCCACGAGCAATGCAAACTAACTACATCCGAATTCACGCGTCCAAGTTTTCCGGGATTTAAATCCAATAATTTTTGAATAAATAATGATTGGTTTTCAAAGAATCTTTATAAAGTGTTGAAACATTTGAGGTTAAGATTGCATTTTCACCGAAAATAGGTATAGTTTTCAAAAAAGTTCAGTTTTAGGCAATGTTAACATTTTCACCGAACTTTTTTTCTGATGCAAGGAATTTTGTGATTATCATAATTTTTAATATTATCATTCACAGTCATTAAATTCACCATTTTTGGTTATGTTCGCGTTTTATATCGTGTTTTTCGTCGGAAATCGGTATAGATTTCAAAGAAGTTTTACAATTTTTATATAATTTTGGAATTTTCTGGTGTTTTACACCGGAAACTAGTACATTTAATAAAAACTTATTGAGCTTAAAAAAATATTTAAAAAATTGTGAACCATTTCAGGTTATGCCCGCGTTTATTATCAGAAATTGGTATGGGTAGTTTTTAAATTTTGAAAGAATTTTAAGGTAAATTATTGTTAGTCTAAAATTGTTATTTTTTAACATAAATTCTACAGTTCGATGAAAAAAAAAAATTATATTTTAACACTGAAGATTAGACATCAACTTTCATCGATAATTAAAAATATTGTCCTTGTTTTTATTTTCTATATTTTAAAATTTAAGAAATTTAAATGAGGTTAAAATGAAATTAAAAATCTTATTTGACGTCCAATAATCAAGTTAATGTGAAGAATTCCTGAAAGTAAAACCAAGAATCTAACAACCAAATTTGGACATCCTCTATAAAATGTTCCTATTGCAATCTAAAAAAAAAACTTTTTTCTCCTAAAAAAGATAAGAAATTCCCCTCCCTCCGGAAAAAAAAATAATAAAAAAGAAGAAAAAAAATGAGAATACATATTTTAATTAAAAAATTGTAGAGAAAAAAATCGCGCGTGTGTTTTCTAGTTGTATAAAATTGGTTTTTCTTATAAAATTCTTGTATTTATTAATTTTGGTTCATTGCGCTGTGATTTTTAACATAAAAATAAAAATTTCCCTTTTTTACAAACAAAATTCCCCTATTTATCCTACAGTTAAACTGCTGAACCACGCGTTCCCCGTTATTTGAGACGACCAGCTATTTGCTGAAATATCGTGCATGCGCAGTGAAGGTTATTTTTTCACGCATGCGCCAATTTTAGCCAATAGCTAAATCGCCATGAACAATACAAAATTATAGAAAACGTGCGTCTCTACGATTTTAAAACGACGGTCAACATCTGGTCCGAGTTTAATATGTCCAGGCTCATTTTATTTTATGCGCTATGCCTGAAAGTTTGCTATTTCCGACACTGTTTTTAAGGTTTTCAATAAATCATTTTAAAACTCGTAATTTTCTTTTAACAGGAAATAGACGGAAAAGCGCTGTTGCTCCTAAATTCCGATATGATGATGAAGTACATGGGTCTGAAGTTGGGCCCAGCCCTTAAGATCTGCAATCTCGTGAATCGTATCAAGGGAAGGAGACATCTGGTGCTGTGACCCCCTTAAAATAATATCAGTCTCAACAAATCTGAAGCCTGCTGTAAAAAACGCAGATATTTTAGAACCTGACGCATTTCGCTTTCTGCTTCTTCGGTGTAAAACCCCCCATCTCTTTTTGCCTGTCGAGCAACGAAGAAAAGTATACGAAAGTTCAAAAAAGGAGGGTTCAAAAAACGCAGAAGAATCCAAAAAAAAAAATAATAATTAGAGAACAGAAATCTACAAATAAGACGCCGCCGCCAGGGTTGTCTTCCATTCTTGAAAAGCTCGATAAATCTAATATCGAGATCCTTGCACTTTTCTTTACAAATCGTGATTTTTCTTATCCTCTATTTATGAGGATTCTTTAAAAAAAGATATTTATTGAAAGATGATTTATTATATTATTATCGCGCGGACGAGTATTACGTGATTCTAAATATAAATCTAGTTTTAGAATTAGACGTGATGCGGGGTTTTTCTTGGCTTTCTTGAAATAACTACCGGTTGATGAGGTAGAGATTTTTTTTATTGGATTATTATTATTTTTATTTTTTTTTTTTTTTTAAAGACGTTGAGAAGAAGGACCTCGTGGATTCGGAGGGACAACCTGGTCGCGGAGAAACGGTCGATGAAGAAAGGTTTTCCGTACTGTGAGACACACGACCTTTTGCATCAAATGTGTAAAGGACAATACGAAGGAATTTAATTTTTCTTAATTGTTTCTGTGAATATTGACCTTTTTATGTGTCTATCTCGCGCCAATTGGCGAGCAGATTTTCGCCTCTGAAGTGGCGAATTTCTTGATGCATTTGCATGAAAATTTATCCAAAGGCTTGTGATCTACGTCGAATCGACATCACGGAACCGATCATTTCAAACTATTTTTACACCTTCCAAAAAGTTTGTTTTCACTCGCTGAGGGCGCTCTTTTTGCCTCGATAATTTCCAAATTTATAAATTTATCAAGTCTTTTCTTTTTTTGATGAGAATTTTCGGTATCTTTTCATTTGGGATGAGATTCGTGATAAAAAGTCATTTTTTTGTCGAGTATGTGTCTTTGTTGTTGGTAGGTTCATGGCGAGTAAAATACGTGGGCATAGACTCAATAATAATGCAGATATGAACTCGATGGTCGACCGTTTCGCCATCTGGTGCCAAAAATCTAAACTGATGTAGAGTTAGAATTTTATTTTTATTTTTGCATAATTTTGTATTATTTTGCGGAGTGTAAAACAATTATTTATTACTAAAGCATACGTATTTATCCAAATAAAGCGTTTTAGATGGAAAAAATGGTCAAAACACTTTTATACACAAATTAAAATGCATCTTTAAAATTATGCCTTCTGATTCTAGTTCCGATTTTTGACACCAGATGAACTATCGAAGTTTAGTTTATTTAGGATGGTCTAAAGTTGTTCCGAGTCCACAAAAAAAATATGTTCCTTTTTGTTTTGAAAAAAATGATATTTGTAATACGAATCAAAAATTAATTTTTGAATTTCACTTCCATAAGTTTTGTTTTATAGGATCCCATAAGTGGAAAAGTTAATTTTGCGAGCTCTTGCCGCTAATTATAATTTTTTTGTCCCTTTTTTTTTTACTAAAAATTGTTTTTAATGCATAAAATATTAGATTCTATCTATAATTAGAGGTTTAAATAAATTGTTTAAACAATTTATGATTGTTTCTGGCAATTTTCTCCAAGATTAAAATTAGAAAAGCATGTTTTTTTTTCTAAATTTTGTAACTTGCTTCGAATTTTCAGTTAGACCGAGGCATTAATTAATTGTAGGTTATATTTTTTCCATAATTTATTATTTTTTTAAGTAATAGTTTCTTTGAATAAACCCAGAAATTTGCAGTTTTTTCTGCTGATTTTTGTCTTATTGTCCACTTTGTAATTAGAGTAAGCTAATGATAAATTAAGAATTAGAAAAAATAATTTTTTAAACAATTTATTATTATTTTTAATAATATTCTCTGTAAATAATGCTAAAAATTGCAGTTTTTTCTACAAATTTCTATTTTTATTTATTTTTCAATTAGAGCGAGCTAAGAATAAATTTAAAAGAAATATATATTTTTAAATAATTTTTTTTTTTGCAGTTTTTTCTCAAATTTTCTACTTATTGTACAATTTGAAATTAAAGTAAGTTAATAATAAATTTAGAATCAGACAAAGTAATTGTTTAAACAATTTATTATTAATTTAAATAATATTCTCTTTAAATAATACCAGAAAGTTGCGGTTTTTCTGCAAATTTCTACTTTTTGTTCATTTTTTTAATAGAGCGCCGTAAGAATAAATTTAAGTTAAAAAATATATTTTTTTGAACAATTTATTATTATTTTTAATAACATTCTTTTCCAATAATGCCATGAAGTTGCGTTTTTTCTGCAAATTTCTACTTTTTGTTCATTTTTCAAATAGAGCGAGGTAAGAATAAATTCAAATTACCAAATATAATTCTTTGAATAATTTATTATTATTTTTAATAATATGCTTTTTGAATAATTCTAGAAATTTGCAGTTTTTTTCGGAAATTTTTGATTTGAACTTTGAAATTAGAGTAAGTTAATGATAAATTAAGGGTTACAAAAATAATTTTGAAACAATTTATTATTAATGTGCAGAATTTTTTAATAATATTTTCTTTAAATAATGCCATAAATTTACAGTTTTTTTCTGAAATTTTTAATTTTTTGTCTACCCTTTACAATAAGTGAGCTAATACAAAATACAATTTAACAAATAAAAAGTATTATTGTTAATGATAGTTACTATTTTTTTGAAAATTTTCTCTTTGCTTTGGCATTTTAGTTATAAAAAAATAATAAAGAAACATCAAAGAAGATCATGTTTTAAACAATCTCTTTTTTGTGGATATTTTTTTAAAATAGAACCAAATATTTGAAATAATCCTTAAATTTTCAATATGAATCATATTGAATGTGACTTTTTCTGGAAGTTGTTTAAATTAATATTTTTTAAACATCTGCAAAATAAGTATTTTTCCTCGTTTCGAATATTATTAGAAAAAATGATTCTCATTTTTCTTTATTTATTATTTCTTCATAACTAAAAAGTACAATAAAAGCTGAAAATTTAAGAAAAAATTGCAAAAGTAAAAAAAACTGTTTTACACAATTATGTGTAAAAGAACGTTATTAAAAATAAATTGTTAAAAAAATTATTTTTGGTTGGATTATTACCTCTCTCTAATTGAAGAAAGGATACAAATTTCAGAATAATTAAACAATTTATTTAGACATCGATTAGAAACAATTTTTGATGAAAGAAACTCGATAGGGGGGAATTGAAATTAGTTATTTTTCTTTGATTTGCTCTCTTAATTAATGATTATCAACTGTAGGGAAGTTTTCCCTTACAGCTTAATATTGACAATTCTGAATAAAATTTAGCCTAAGTTTTGATAATCATATCTTAAGATAAAATTCTCAAAATAATAATAAAGAAGTTTGTGATTTTGAAAATTCGCGGGCAAAAGGGTACGTGCGATCGACAGTGCCCTCGGTGACTGATAACAACACTATTGGGTATCTTTCTCATTGAGCCAACTCCATTTAATATAGGAGAATATCGAAGCAATAATGTACCAATTCTACATTACATATTATAAAATTATAACTATTATATTTTTCAGATAAACAGCAATTGTGTAAGATAATCTAGAGATTTACTTTGCGTATTTGCTGATGTTTGTATTGTAAAAAGTAGTTGACGGGTGGAAAAAAGATTAGATAGTGCGGGCGGGAAAGTAAGAAATTAGGGTAAGTTGTAAAGAAGGTGAGGAGAATAATTTAGATTATTAAATTGCCCTTGTGGGAGAGTGGTGGGATGGGGTGGGGAGGGGAGAGAATGGGAGGGGGATCTCAGAAAAATTGTGTGCGATAAGAATCTAAGAGATCGCTCTTCATTCTTTTGACGAATTTTTGTTTTCTCTGGTAGATTTTTTTGATTTATGTGAGTTAACAACCAGAGACATTGTGCAAAATAATTAGCTATGGACACTTATGACAGTAAATACTGAATATGAAATATCTGGTATTAATATAATAATTGTGGAATTCCTTGCGCCTTTGAAGGATATCATGATCAAGTGACGCTGCGTATCCTGCCTGAAATAAAAGCCAGTGAGAAAATATCTAGAATAATCGGATATTGTTTTTATCCGCGATTCACTTGCAACTTCCAGATTTAAAAGTATAATTATTATAATAAATCCAAAAATGGCAATATTGTTTTGTTTTCTTTCTACATCCACTCTCTATTTATTGCAACTACAAAAAACGCATTTATAATATTGAATGGTACAATTTGAACATAGTATAACCAAAATTGTGCTATGTAAAAATTTTACATCAGTAATAAATACAGGTAGAAAAATTCATATTGCCAAAGATTTCACAGGTTTCACAAGGATTTGACAAAATTTTCAATAATTTTTCAAAGATTTAACCAAGATTTCATATATTTGACAAAGATTCCTATAATTTTTTTAAGATTTCAATAACTTCACAAATATTCGGAAATATTTTTAAAGAATTCACAAATATTTCACAAAGATTTATAAGATTTTAGGTAGATTTCAAAGATTTCACACAAAGACCTCTATTATTTTACAATGATTTCAGATAGATTTCAAAGTTTAAAACAAGATTTCAATGATTTCACAAAGATGATAAATATTTCGCAAAGATTTTAAAATTGTTGACAAATATTTCTAGAGAATTTATAAAGATTTTTCAAAGATTTCAATGATTTCACGAAGATTTTTATAGAATTCACAAAGAACTCAAAGATTTCTCTAAGATTTCAAATGTTTCACGAATATTTTTATAGAGTTCTCAAAGTTTTCAATGATTTGCCAAAAATTTAAAACATTTCAAATATATCACGAAGATTTTTATAGAATTCACAAAGATCTCAAAGATATCCCTCATATTTCAAATATTTCACGAAGGTTTTTATAGAATTCACAAAGATCTTACAAAAGCTTCACAAATATTTCACGAATATTTTTAT
>NC_046661.1:141436298-141438751 GCF_010883055.1 Belonocnema kinseyi | reverse complement strand
ATTGAAATCTTGGTTAAACCTTGGTAAAATCTCTAAAAGTCTTTATGGAATATTTAAGATTTTTTTGAAACCTTTGCAAAATCTTTGTGAAATCATTGAAATCTTTACGAAAGATTAAAAATCTTTGAGAAATCATTTAAATCTTGGTGAAACCTTTGTGAAGTCTCTAAAAATCTTTGTGAAATATTTAAGATTTTTGTAAAACCTTTGTAAAATCATTGAAATCTTTTTAAATTTTTGTGAAATCTTTAAAAATCTTTGAGAATTCTCTAAAAAATCTGTGTGAACAATTTGAAATCTTTTAAATATTTGTGAAATCTCTAATAATCTTTGTGAAATATTTGAAACTTTTTAAATCTTTGCGAAATATTTGAAATATTTGTGAAACCTTTGTAAAATCTATGAGAATTCTTTCAAAATCTTTGTGGACAATTTGAAATCTTTGAAATCTTTAGGAAATTATTGAAATGTTTTATATATTTGGGAAATCATTGAAATCTTTGTGAATTCTCTAAAAATCTTTGTGAATTCATTGAAATCTTGGTGAAACCTTTGTAAAATCTTTGTGAAATATTTGAAATTTTTGGAAAATCATTGATCTCTTTGTGAATTCTCCAAAACTCTGTGAAACATTTGAAATCTTTGCGAAATCATTGAAATTTTGGTGAAAACTTTGTAAAATGTTAGTGAAATTTCTAAAAATCTTTGTGAAATCTTTTAAATCTTTTGGAATTCTATAAAGATTTTCGTAAAATATTTGAAATCTTTGTGAATTATTTGCGATTTTTGTGAAACCTTTATAAAATCTTTGTAAAATCATTGAAATCTTCATGAAATCTCTGCGAATTCTCTAAAAGTTTTCGTGAAATCATTGAAATCTTGATTAAACCTTGGTAAAATCTCTAAAAGTCTTTATGGAATATTTGAGATTTTTTTGAAACCTTTGCAAAATCATTGTGAAATCATTGAAATCTTGGTCAAAAACATTGTAAAATCTTTGTGAAGTCTCTAAAAATCTTTGTGAAATCTCTAAAAGTTGCTGTGAAATATTTTAAATATTTGTGAAATCTTTTAAATCTTTAGGAAGTCGTTGAAATCATTGTGAATTCTATAAAGATTTTCGTGCAATATTTGAAATCTTTGTGAATTATTTGAGACTTTGTTGAAACCTTTATAAAATTTTTGTGAAATCATTGAAATCTTTATGAAACCTTTGTAGAATCTGTGTGAATTCTCTAAAATCTTTGTGAACAATTTAAAGTCTTTTAAATATTTGGAAAATCATTGAACTCTTTGTAAATTCTCTAAAACTCTGCAAAATATTTGAAATTTTTGTGAAAACTTTGTAAAATGTTTGTGAAATTTCTAAAAATCTTTGTCAAATATTTCGGAAGTCGTTGAAATCATTGTGAATTCTATAAAATCTTTGTGAAATCATTGAAATCTTGGTTAAACCCTGGTAAAATCTTTAAAAGTCTTTATGGAATATTTCAGATTTTTTTGAAACATTTGTAAAATCTTTGTGAAATCTCTAAAAATTTTGTGAAATATTTAAAATCTTTGGGAAGTCGTTGAAATCATTGTGAATTCTATAAAGATTTTTGTGAAACCTTTATAAAATCTTTGTGAAATCATTGAAATCTTCATGAAACCTTTGTGAATTCTCTAAAAATCTTTGTGAACAATTTAAAGTCTTTTAAATATTTGGGAAATCATTGAAATCTCTGTGAATTCTCTAAAAGTCTTTGCGAAATATTTGAAATCTTTGTGAAATCATTGAAATCTTCATGAAATCTTTGTGAATTTTCTCAAAATTTTTGTGAACAATTTAAAGTCTTTTAAATATTTGGGAAATCATTGAAATCTCTGTGAATTCTCTAAAAGTCTTTGCGAAATATTTGAAATCTTTGTGAAATCATTGAAATCTTGGTGAAAACTTTGTAAATTCTTTGTGAAGTCTCTAAAAATCTTTGTGAAATCTCTAAAAATCTTTGTGAATTCTTTGGGAAGTCGTTGAAATCATTGTG
Organism: Belonocnema kinseyi; assembly: GCF_010883055.1. NCBI lineage: Eukaryota > Metazoa > Arthropoda > Insecta > Hymenoptera > Cynipidae > Belonocnema > Belonocnema kinseyi. The sequence goes on along the minus strand of NC_046661.1, from coordinate 141,436,724 downwards.
AATTCTATAAAGATTTTCGTGAAATATTTCAAATCTTTGTGAATTATTTGATATTTTTGTGAAACCTTTACAAAAACTTTGTGAAATCATTGAAATCTTCATGAAATCTCTGTGAATTCTCTAAAAGTCTTTGCGAAATATTTGAAATCTTTGTGAAATCATTGAAATCTTGGTTAAAGCTTTGTAAAATCTCTAAAAGTCTTTATAGAATATTTGAGATTTTTTTAAACTTTTGTGAAATCATTGAAATCTTGGTGAAAACTTTGTAAAATCTTTGTGAAATCTCTAAAAATCGTTGTAAAATGTTTTAAATCTTTATGAAACCTTTTAAATCTTTGGGAAGTCGTTGAAATCATTGTGAATTCTATAAAGATTTTCGTGAAATATTTCAAATCTTTGTGAATTATTTGATATTTTTGTGAAACC
>NC_046661.1:141433502-141436198 GCF_010883055.1 Belonocnema kinseyi | reverse complement strand
CTTTCTTAAAGATTTTAAAAATTTCTCACCAACGTTTCAATGATTTCACAAAGATTTTGCAAAGGTTTCAAAAAAATCTTAAATATTCCATAAAGACTTTTACAGATTTTAGCAAGATTTCAATGATTTCACAAAGATTTCAAATATTTTGTAAAGACTTTTAGAGAATTCGCAAAGATTTCAATGATTTCCCAAATATATAAAAGATTTCAAATGGTTCACAACGATTTTTAGAGAATTCTCAAAGATTTTACAAAGGTTTCACAAAGATTTCAAGTATTTCTAATAGGTTTTACATGTATGCTAAGATTTTTATAGAATTCACAAAGATTTCAATAATTTTATTTAAACCAAAACTTTAAAGATTGCAACGATTTAAGAAAAATTTTAATTATTTCACAATGATTTCAGATATATTACAAAGAGATAAAGATTTCAATGACAAAATAGTCAAAGTTTCAACTAAGAACATTAATTTTCTACCAAAAAATAATTTCCAATAGAAATGTTAATTTTTAAATTAGTTGTTAAGAAAAAGCTTCAGTTTCAACAAAAAATACTTATTTCTTACCAAAAATATACGAATTAAAAGAAAATTCCTGACCAGTTATTTGAATTTTGAACCAAGAAGATTAATTTACTACTAGAAAAGACAAGTTTTTTTAACAAAATACATATATTTTCAACTAAATACTTAGAACAATGGTTGAATTTTAAAAACTAAACAATTTTAATTTTCAACCACAATTTTACTAATTAAATTTTCAATTAAGAGACATAATTGATAATTATTAAAAAACACACAAGTTTTCTACAAAACAATTAAATTTTGTACCAAATAGCTTAATTTTTGTTACCTAATTGTAGAATTTCCAATTTAAGAATATGAATTTTAAACAGAAAAGTTCAACTTCAACCATCAGTTAAATTATTAACAAAATAGTTATATATTCGGTTTAAAAAATTAATTTTTAAGAAACGAAAAAAGTTTTAGATGAAATTTTTCAACAAAAAATAAATTTTTAAGAAAATTGTTTAGCTTTCTACCACGGAGTTGAATTTTCAACCTGAAAAGATAATTTTACTATGAAAAATATAATAGTTAATATTTTATTAAAAAAAAAATTCATTACAAATAAAAACCAGATGCATTTTTAATCAAAAAATTGATTTTGTACAAAAATAGATTAATTTTCAACAAAATACTGACATTGACAACCGATACAAATTTTTCGAATTAATTTTTATTCTTTTGAAAACTTCTAAATAACGCTTAAAAATGAACAGTCAGATATTGCTAAATATTAAGTAATTATAATTTTTCATATTTTTTTACATTTTTTAATGGTCAAAACTTTCGAAATGAAACAGTTCAATTTTTAACGTTAAAATCTGGAAATTCTTAAATTTTGAACGGATTTAGAATCGTTTTGTCAAAACAATTATTGTTCACTTATTAATACCTAAAGTAAAAATCCATTTTATCAATAATTTATTTATTAAATTTACAGTTAATAAAATAAAAATTCTTTTTAACGAAAAGTTTCCACTTCAAACGCTTGTAATTCTTGATAATTTAAGAATTCAAGATTGCATTTTAAAATTCTTTAAATTATGAATAAAAATGGAAATATTTAGTTGAAATTGAAGTTTGGACAGATCTTTCTTCTAAAAATTTGTAAAATCCCCAGTCAAAATATAAATTTACTGTCATTTTCTGATTTTTTTTCGTTCAAATTTTTATCAAAAGTAGAACAGCTAAATTTCAATTTTAAAAAAATTATTTAATTTTCAACAAAATACATGATTTTTAAAACAGATACTTGGATTATCAACTAATAAGATATAGAATAGTTAAATTTCTAGTATTGAAAAAATAATTTTCAACAAAATACATGAATTTTCAAACAAATATTTGGATTATCGTCAACAAAACAGAATACATTTTTAACAGAATAGATCAGTTTTTAGCCAAAGTAATGAATTTTAAATTTTAAATGATGAACTGAATTAGTAAAATTGTTATTTAAATAAAAAAATGATTTTCTATCAAAAATAAAATAGTTCAATTTCTAGTTTAAAAAAATTATTTGAAACATAAAAAAATACTTTTCAGCAAAATAAATTAATTTTGTAAACAGATAATTTTGAATTATTAGCTAAACAAGATAAAATTTCAACAAAAAATGGAACAGTTGTACTTTAATTTTTAAAAATTAATTTAAAAAAAAACGAATTTTTAACAACAAAATAGTTCAATTTTTTACCAAAGTAATGAATTTTCAATTAAACATGACGAATCTTTAACTACAATAGCACAATTATCATTTTTTAAAAATGCATTTTTGCCAAGAAGATTAATTCTTTACCAAAAAAGACGAATTTTCAACAAAGCACATGACAAAAAATAAAATATTTAAATTTCAAGTTGAAAAAAATAATTTTAAATCAACCAAACAAAATAATTATAAACAAAATAAATTAATTTTCAACTAAATATCTGAATTTTTAACTAAAAAATACTGATTTTTTATGAAAAATAGAATAGTTAAATTTCAATTGAAAAAAGGAATTTTAAACCAAAAAATATGTACTTTTCAACAGAATACATGAATTTTCAACTAAAAAAATATTGATTTTCGACTAAAAATAGAATACTTAAATTTTAAGTTAAAAAAAATAATTTCAAATCAACA
>NC_046661.1:141426700-141433402 GCF_010883055.1 Belonocnema kinseyi | reverse complement strand
GATTAAAATTTTGTGCGGAATCTAAAGAAAAAAATTATTATCATAAAACCTTGCAAAATCTTTAAAAAGCTTCAAAATTTTATTTGGAAATCTTAAAAAATCTACATTTTGATAAAAATTTGTTGAAATCTTTTCAATTTTTAAATTATTTTTGAAATTTATTTAAACTTCTAAAATTTTGATGTATCTTTCGAAAGAAAAAAATAAAAAAATTTTAAATCCTGCAAAAATGAAAAAAAAAAAATTGTCTTAAAATTTCGCAAATTTTACTTTGACATATTTTGAAATCTTCAAAACTTCAAATTAATCTTTTAAAATAAAACCTAATTCTTTAAAAAAAAATCTTTTAATTTTTTTCTAGAAATTTCAGAAAATTATTCGAAATGTTTTAAAATAGTTTCTTCAAATTAAGTTTGCTTAAGAATCGATTTAAATTTTGTGCGGAATCTAAAGAAAAAAATTATTAAGCAATTTTTTTTTATTTTCTAAAATTTTGATATATCTTTCGAAAGAAATTAAAAAAAAATTTTAAATCCTGCAAAAATTAAAGAAAAAATTGTCTTATAATTTCGCAAATTTTACTTTGACATATTTTGAAATCTTCAAAACTTAAAAATTAATCTTTTAAAATAAAACTTAATTCATTAAAAATTACCGGGGAAATTATATTGCCGGTACCGGTAATTTGACTTATTTCTTAATATTAAAAAAAAAAAAAACAGTTTGTTTTTAAAAATAAAAAAGTGTGAACTTTTTAATTTATTTTCATGAAATAAATTCTGTAGATTATTATAAATTTTCTTACCAGTTTGGTCATTGCTTTTCTGTACAAAGAGGTTTCTAAAGCACTTCGAACTGCAAAGAGTTCCATTTGACTAGCACATGTCTTGATCTGGGAATCAAAATCCTCCACATCTTTTGATTGGCAAGATATTGCATAATTACTAAGAAGAGATTTGTGTAAATAACTAAAATAGACTCGACGTACCTGCAAAATAAAAGAAAAACATACATTTTTTGAAAGAATCATCGTCGTTTTATTCTAGAAAAAAATTTTTTAATTTTTTTTAAAAAATCACTTATTAAAGCTCGATGAAAAATTTGGGATGAAGACTCTTTTTAAAAAATTTTAACATTCAAATTTTGTGCATTATCTTTTTATTTCATTTTATAATAATTTCTAACTCAAAATAATACATTTCTTATACTGTTTCAATCTTTCGACACGATTAAATTTTTTAAATTAAATCTAGAAAAGGAAATAAGTCGATTTTTCACGAAACTGGGGGAATACATTCTTTTAAATTTTTCATTCATGTGCGTATTATATAAATAAGATCAATTTTTTAAACAAATAGTTGAGTTTTCTACAGAAAAAGAAGAATTTTCAATGAAATTCATAAATTTTCCAACAAATAGTTCATTATTAAATTAATGGTATAATTTTTAACCAAAATAGTTACATTTTCAGCAGAAAAATAAATGTTCAACCAATACTTTCATTTTCTACCAAAATAGAGGAGTATTCAACTCTAAAAGGCGTACTTTTACCAAAACAGTTGAATTTGCAACAGAAAAGTTAATTTTCAAAAAAAATATTGTATTTTATATCAAAATAGTTGAATTTTCCACACAAAAAGACAGATTTTCTACAAAGCAGTTAAACGTTCAACCAAAATTTTATTTATTTTTAACAGAAAAGTTAATTTTCAACCAGATAGTTGAATTTTAAAGCCAAAAATACGATTTTTCTACAAAACAGTTGAATTCTCAATCCGAAAATATGAATTTTTAACACACAAATTTCATTTTGATTCACAAAGTTTAATTTTTAATTTTTTACAGACAAATTTTCTACAAAAAAGTTAATTCGCAAACGATTTTTTTTTACCAAATGTTACCAAATTGTCAATGAGACAATTTTTTTTACTAAAACAGTTGAATTTTCATCATATCTCACAAAAAATTAATTTTCATCTACAAATTTAAATTTTCAATGTTCTACAGACGAATTATCTACAAAAAAGTTAATTAGCAAGCAAATAATTTATTTTTCAACCAAAAAATGGACGAGTTTTCTACAAAATTAATATAAACTTCATTTTATACAAATTTTTTTTTTAAAAATCCGAAAAGGCGATTTTTTTGCGATAAATTTCAATTGCAATTTTCAACTCGAAAATATAAATAGAAAAAAAGTTAATTTTAAATCAAATTTCAAGCCAAATGGGATTTTTTTATATAAAAATCTGAATTTCCAACAAACAATTTATTTTGATCCACCCAAATACGTCAATTTGCAACTGAAAAATACGATTTTCCCACAAAATTTCAATAAATTTAAATTTGAAAATATAAATTAAAAAAAAAGTTAATTTTAAACAAAAGTTATTTTCTCTCCCAAAATAGTGGAATTTTAATCGAAATGCTATTTATCACAAAAAACTATGGATTAAAAAAAAAAGAAGTTACTAGAAAAAAGTTGAATTTGCAACCCAAAAATATTAATTTTTAACACCAAAAATTTATTTTGATGCACAGTTGATTTTTCATTTTTTTAAAGTCGAATTAAAAAATAAATAAATAATTTGCAACCAAATAATTGAATTTTCAACAAACAAAAAATACGATTTTCTAACAAAATTTCTATAAATTTCATTTTCTACAAATTTTTAACCCGAAAATATGAATTCAAAATAGAAAAAAAATTAATTTTAAAACAGATGGTTATTTTCTGTCTTAAAATATTTGAATTTTGAATTGAATTTTCAACCAAAAAATATGATTTTCCAACAAAATTTCAAACAGAAAATATTAGTTTAAAAGAAAAAAAAATCATTTTCAACCAGATAGTTATTTTCCGTCTCAAATTTTTGAAGTTTGAATTCAATTACGAATTTTTTACACAAAAAGGTGAATTTTCATTTTAAAAAAAAAATCAAATTGCAACCAAATAGGTGCATTTTCAACTGAAAAATGCGATTTTTCCACAACATTTAACAAATTTCAAATTAAAAATATAAATTTAAAAAAAGTTAATATAAACCAAATAGTTATTTTATCTTCCAAAATAGTGGAATTTCAAGCCAAATGCGATTTTTTTCCACAAAAATCTGAATTTTCAACAAAAAAGAAGTGACTAGAAAAAAATTGAATTATCTTCCCAAAAATATTAATTTTTAACCCCAACAATTTCTTTTGATCCATACAGTTGAATTTTAATTTTTTTACAGTCGGATTTTCAACAAAATAATAAATAATTTGCAACCAAATAATTGAATTTTCAACAAAAAAATACGATTTTCTAACAAAATTTCTATAAATTTAATTTTCCACAAATTTTTAACCCGAAAACATGAGTCTAAAAGAAAAAAAAATTGATTCTACACCAGATAGTTATTTTATGTCTTAAAATATTGAATTTTGAATTCAATGACGATTTTTTTTACACACAAAGGTGAATTTTCATTTTTTTTTAAAATGAATTTGCAAACAAATAGGTGCATTTTCTACCAAAATATTAGATTTTAGAATTCAAAGATGTAAATTTTCAACTAAAATAATTCAATCTTCAATCAAATAAAAAAAACTACTACAAAAAACTGAATTTTCAACTCCAAAAATTTGAAATTGCAACACCAAAAATTCAATCTGAACTACATAGTTGAATTTTTTCATTTTTTACGAACCAGTTTTTAAGGAAAAAAGTTAATTCACAGCCAAATAATTGAATTTTCAAAAAAAAAAAAAAACGATTTTCTTACAAAATTGATGATTTTTTCACAAAAAGCTGAATTAAAAAAATATTTAATTAGCAAACAAATAAATAAATTTTCTACTAAACTTTTTTCGACTTTACAACTATAAAATGTTAATTTTCAAGCCAAAAATAACACAAAGATGTAAATTTTCAACTAAAATAATTCAATTTTCAATCAATTAAAAATAAACTTCTACAAATAACTAAATTTTTAACAACAAAAAAAATTGAAAAAAAAAAACGATTTTCCTACAAAATTGATGATTTTTTTTTTCAAAAAAAGCTGAATTAAAAAAATATTTAATTAGCAAACAAATTAATAAATTTTCTACTAAATTTTTTCGATTTTGCAACTATAAAATGTGAATTTTCAAGCGAAAAATATGGATTTTCAACACAAAAAATTCATTCTGATCCACAAGGTTCAATTTTCAACTTAAAAAAGATACATGGTTAAATTTTTAATTTTTTACAGGTGAATTTTCAACAAAAAAAAAAGTTATCTACAAATTTTCAGCCTCCAGAAATATGAATTTTCCAGAAAAAAGGTTATTTTAAATCAAACAGTTATTTTCTCTCGCAAAATAGTTTGATTTTGAAGCGAGGAAATAAGAAAATTCTAGAAAAGTTTGAATTTTGAACCAAATATTTTAATTTTCAACAAAAATAGTTGAAATATCGAGCCAAAAAAAAATTAATTTCCTATAAAACTGTTAAATTTTTTATAAAAATAGTTCCAAATAAAAAACATTAAAGCAAATTTGAAATCACTTGACGGCTAATCTTTATTGCGTGATATCTAGATAAGAATGAACAAAATGAAAGAATCCATTAAAATCTTTATACAATCACACTCTAAATAAAAGAAAAATATTAATTATATTACTTACGGTGCATCTAAAACAATAGGAATTGAAATTTGTTATTAATCTTAAATCTATGGGGTTTTTGTGCGAGAAAATTAGTTATAAATAATAAGAAAAATATCAACATACCATGGACGTCAGTCGTAGAAAATCCTCCTTGAAATCGGCATGATTATTAAGGAAATTGTTATCATTAATCGTCGGCAATAATAACGACGATGAGCTGCTCGAGTCAAGCACGTCCAGCGTGTTCTCATCGTTTTCATAATCCATCTTTTCATTTCTTTTTTTCACTTCCCATAGAAATATGCGAGCCTAAATCACAATCATTTTACTTGCAAGTTTTACACTCAAACATAATGAAAAAACACTCTTCCTTGGTCGTCTCACGAGTCAATATTAAAAATCATTTGCGAAAACACTAACGCGCACTTTTTATGCAAGTTATTATATCGTTTATATTTCAATAATTATGAATGTCAGCGTATAAAAACGTAACAAAATTGAGCAAAATTTTGCTAAATTTGCTTGAATCACGCCTTTTTCACATTTCTATATATTTCTTTATTGTGAATCAAGTTTTCACAGCTAAATCAACGTGCTGTGTTTTTGCTTTACGGCCATTTTAGAGGTTATGTTCAACTTCTCCCCCTTGCGGAAATTGATGCATTACCCCCACCCGCAAGACAACTGCCCTTCTGAAAAATATTTAGGACTTTTTGTTCCTATAATGAATTTCTTATAATTTTTTGCAATTCGAATAAAAAATCATTATGAGGAAATCAGTATAGAAATAAATAATTTTACAACACTGAACAAATTTATGCCGAAAAGTGAGAAACTAAATATACAAAGGAATATCATTTACGCACTGTCTATATCTTTATTGTCTATGGTTATGGAATTTTTCGTAACTCTACATCCTTTTTAGCTCGTTCAGGGCTAACGTTACGGAAAATTCCATAACGGTAGACGTAAACAGTGCCTATTATTTATTTATTTGTTAAATGTAGAATAACTAATTATTTAAAACGATTTCCAAAATCAATCAGAGAGCTTCCATGGATATTAATTTTTGGTAGAAAATTAATATTTTTTAAATAAAAGTTCAAATATTTGGTTGAAATTTCAAGTATTTTGTTGATAATTATTTTTTTTTCGTTAATTTGAAATTATTTTTATAAACTTAAAATTGAACTATTCTATTTTTAGTATAGAATCAATATTTTTTAGTTAAAATTCAGATATTTAGTTGAAAATTCATGTATTCTGTTGAAAATTATATATTTTTTGGCTTAATATATTTTTTTTTAACTTGAAGTTTAACTATTCTATTTTTTGCAGAAAATCAATATTTTTTAGTTAGAAATTTAGATATTTAGTTAAAAATTAATTTATTTTGTTGATCATTATCGATTTTTGTTAATTTGAAATTATTTTTTAAACTTAAAAATTAACTATTCTGTTTTTAGTAGAAAATCCTTCTTTTATTAGTTTAAAATACCGATATTTTTTAGTTATAAAATCACATATTTGGTTGAAAATTCAAGTTTTTTTTTATGGTTATTTTTATCTTGATTAAAATTTTTTTTGTTAACTTAAAATTTAAGTATTCTATTTTTAGTCGAAAATCAATATTTTTTAGTTGAAAATTCATGTATTTTGTTGAAAATTATATATTTTTTGGTTAAAAATTCCTTTTTTCAATTGAAATTTAACTATTCTATTTTTGGCAGAAAATCAATATTTTTTACTCAGAAATTCAGATATTTAGTTAAAAACTAATTTATCGTGTTGATAATTATCTTGTTTTGTTGATTTAAAATTATTTTTTAAACTTAAAAATTAACTTTTGTATTTTTAGTAGAAAATCCATATTTTTTTAGTTCAAAATTCACATATTTAGTTGAAAATTAATTTATTTTGTTGATAATTATTTTGTTTTGTTGATTTGAAATTATGTTTTTAAGCTTTAAATTTAACTATTCTATTTTTCGTAGAGACAACTCAACTATTTAGTTTAAAATTTATGCATTTTGTTGAAAATTATTTTTTTATTTGAAATTATTTTTTTTT
>NC_046661.1:141419876-141426600 GCF_010883055.1 Belonocnema kinseyi | reverse complement strand
TTTTATTTTGAAAGATTCATTTTAAGTTTTGAAGATTTAAAAATATGTCAAAGTAAAATTTGCCAAATTTTAAGACAATTTTTTTTTAATTTTTGAAGGATTCAAAATGTTTTTTTTCGAAAGATATATCAAAATTTTAGAAATTAAAAAAAAATGGTTTAATAATTTAAAAATTGAAAAGATTGCAACTAATTTTTAACAAAATGTCGATTTTTTAAAATTTCCAAATAAAATTTTGAAGCTTTTTAAAGATTTTGCAAGGTTTTACGATAATAATTTTTTTCTTTAAATTCCACGCAAAATTTTAATTGATTTTTTATTTTGGAAACTTAATTTTAAGAAAACATTTTAAAATATTTTAAAACATTTCCTGAAATTTCAGAAAAAATTTAGAAGATATAAGCAAAATTGATTACAAAATTTTAGAAAATATAATATTTAACTATAAAAATTAAAGGTTTCAAGAGAATAGAAAGAATCTATTAAGATTGCTGGATTTTGTTTTTAATGAGTTAGGTTTTATTTTAAAAGATTAATTTTAAGCTTTGAGGATTTCAAGACAATTTTTTTAATTTTTGCCGTATTTAAAATTTTGTTTAGAAATTATTTTAAAATATATGTGAAAAATTTTAGAAGTTTTAAAAATGTTCAACATTAATTGAAAATTTGAAAAGATTTCAACAAATTTTTAACAAATAACTGATTATTTAGATACTTTCTAATAAAATTCTGAAGCTTTTTAAAGATTTTGAAAGGTTTTACGATCATAATTTTTTTTTCAATTTTCCAAAGAAAATTCAAATGAATTTTTTATTTTCAAATCTTAATTTTAAGAAAAGATTTAAAAACGTTTCGAATCATTTCCTGAAATTTCAGAATAAAATTTAGAAGATTTCAAAGCAAAATTTTGCGATTTTGTAATAGTACCAAATTTAAAAAAAAAAAATCGAATTGAAAACATTTCAACAAATGTTTATCAAAATTTTGATTTTTAAAAAATCTTTGAATGAAAATTTGAAGCTTTTTAAAGATTTTGAAAAGTTTTACCATAGTGCATTTTTCTTAAGATTCCATGGAACAATTAAATCGATTTATTATTTTGAAAACCTCATTTTAAGGAAATATTTTTTAACTTTTTGAATAATTTCCTAAAATTTTAGAAAACAAGAAAATTTTAAACTAAAATTTTGCAAATTTGGAAGATTGCAAAATTTTAGAAAAAATTGAAATAAGTTCAAGAAATATTTAGATTTAGGAGAATATTTAAAAATATTCCAAAAGATTTTCAAAATTCTTTAAAAGGAATCTGGAAGATTTTTAGGCAAGATTCTTAATTTTACGGTTTTTTCTTCTTCAAAATTTTAGGAAAGAATTAAATAATTTTTTTAAATGTTTAGAAGCTTTGAAAAAATTTATATTTTTTAAGATTTCGAAAAAAATTTCAAGTTTTTAAAACATTTTGAAAAGTTTTAACATAAAAAAAATCCTAAGCTTTTTGGTAATATTTTTAAGAAAATATTTAAATATATTTTAATAAATATTTCGAAAATTGTTAAAAACGAATCCGGAAGATTTTAAAACTATTTTCAGGAATAAATTCGAGTCAGTTTAAAATATATTTAAAGATTTTAGAAGTTTTAAAAATAATAAAAATATTTTTAAACTTTAAAAGTTATACTAAATATCAAATTATAATTTGTCTACAATTTTTTTTAAAGATTTAAAATCAATTATAATCAAATAAATTAAATAATTACTTACTATTATAATTATAAATTATTCAAATAAATTTAAGAGATATTTAGAAGTTTTGAAAAGATACAAAAATACTTTGAAATTTTAAAAAGTCTCAACAAGTGTAAAATAAAATGTAGATTTTTGAAAATTTTGACCTTAAAAATGAGACGCTTTTAAAGCATTTTTAAAACTTTTTTATTTCACAAAATTTTGTTTAAAATATATTTAAAAATATGATTAAACATTCCATAACATTTTCAAAATTTTTAAAATAGAATCTCCAAGTAGTTGAGAATCTTTTTAATTTTGAGAATTTTCAAAAAATTTTAGGAAAAATTAATTCTTAAATATTATATAACATTGCAAAAGATTTCCAAAAGTTTAAAAAATGAATCCGGAACATTTTAAGACATTTTTAGGCATAATTTGAGGCAGTTTAAAAGTTATTTAGAAATTTTGGAAAATATTTTTTCTTTTTTTTTTTTTTAATAAAATAATTAATAAATATTACTATTAAAATAAAAATTCTCTTTGGATTGAAATATCAACTATTACAGAAGATATTCAAAATTATAAAAAAATTACAAGTTTTTTAAATATTTCACAAATAATTAAAAATTTGAAAAACTTTAAACAAAATGAAGATTTTAAGATTTCTATGAATATGTTAAGTGATTCTTGATTTATAAAAATTAATTTGACAAGAATAGAAGACGATATTTAGAAATTTTTGAAGTTTTTAAGAGAGAACAAAAATAAAGTAATCCGAAATTTTAATTTTGTATTAAGAATTATTTTTTGCTTCAAACTATAATTTACCAAACATTTTTGTTCTTTCTTGAATGAAGATTTTTTTTATTAATTCAACTGCTTCTGTTTCTAATAAAAATATTTTTGGACTGAAATATGAATTATTACATTTTTCGTCGAAAATGCGTCTTTTTTTTTGATGAAAATTCATATTTTCGGTCTAAAAATTAAACGCTTTTTTAAAACAGTCGTCTCTTTTGAAAAATATTTTTTGGGTTAAACATACAACTGGTTATAAATAATTTTTATTGTCAAGGATTCAATTATTTTGTTGAAAATTTGTCTGATTTAAAAGTTCATGTTTTTTAGGAGAAATATTGCATCTTTCTTGTATAAAAAAGCAACTGTTTTGTTGTAAATTCAACTCTTTTTTTAGAATTACGTTTTTCTTTTTTCTTTTAAAATTTACCTGTTTTAGTGGAATTTTTATTTTTATTAGACAAAAATACATTTAGGCTTTGGAAAATGAATTGAAACCTTTTTTGGATGAAAATAAAACTATTTTTAAAAAGTTTTTTTTTTTTCTTTAAATTCACCTGTTTTAGAAGAAATTTTATCTTTCTTAAATAAAAATTCATTTGTTCGTTTGAAAATTAAACTCTTTTTTTTCAAATCCACCTACTTTAGCAGAAATATATGTCAACTGAAATTCTGAGAAATTCTTTTTTAACAAAAAATTCAACCATTTATTTTTTAAATTATCTTTTTGATTTAAAAATTCATTTGTTTTAGTAAAAATTAAATTTTTTAACGAAAATGCCACTTTTTGTTTAAAAATTATTTTTCTTTGCTTGAGTAATCAATTTTTTAAAAATATTTTCTTAAATCATTTTATTGCGAAATCATTTCTTTTTAAGATTTATATTTTTAGTAGAAAATTGATCTTTTTGGTTGAAAAACTATTTTGTTGGAAATTAATTTTTTTAAATTTTAAATTTAACAACTTGAGTAAAAATTATAATACCTTGTCAACAATTATTTATTTTTTTTATTTAAGACATATCTTTTGTTAAAAATTAACTTTTCAACTAAAAATGATCATTTTTTATAGAAAAAATCATTCTTTTTGGATTAAAAATTCAATTTTTTTCGTTGAAACTTATTTCTTGTCGAAAAATTCATTTTTTGATCGCGAAATGTCAACTGAAATTCTTTTACAACCAAAAATTCAACTATTTATTTTTGATATTATATTTTTTATTTGAAAAGTTATTTGTTTTATTATAAATTTAATTTTTTTTAATGAAAAAGCCACTTTTTGTTTTAAAATTATTCTTATTATCTTGAGTATTCAATTTTGTAAAAAGATTTTCTTGAATCACTTACTTAAGAAAGCATTTTTTTTTTTTAATTGAATTTTAATTTTTTTTTTAATTGAAAATTAAACTGCTTGGGTAAAAGTTATACGAACTTGTAAAAAATTATTTATTTTTTTATTTGAGACTTATGCCTTTCGTTGAAAATTTAACTGTTTGGTGAAAAAGCTTTTTTTTTTATTTAAAATTATTTTTTTAAATGAAATTTATTATTTTTGGTAGAAAAAATTCGTCTTTGTGGATTAAAAATCCAATTTTTTTGTTGAAAATTATTTCTTGTTTAAAAATTCATTTTTTGATCGTGAAAAAACAAATGAAATTCTTTTGAACAAAATAATTCAACTATTTATGTTTTAAATGATCTCTTTGATTTGAAAATTCATCTGTTTTAGTAGACATTTTTTTTATGAAAATGCCACTTTTTGTATAAAAATGATTATTTTTTGCTTCACTATTCAATTTTATTTAAAGATTTTCTTGAATCGCTTTGTTATGAAATTATTTCTTTTTAGGGATTTCTATTTTTTTGTAATTTAAAATTTAACTGATTGGGTAAAAATTATATTAGTGAAAGTCTTTTTTTTTTGTGATTTAGAATTAATTTTTTATAGAAAAAATTCGTCTTTTTGGATTAAAAATTCAATTTTTGTTGTTGTTGTAATTTATTTCTTGTTTAGAAATTCATAATTTGATCGTGAAATGTTGACTGAAATTCGTTTTAGCAAAAAATTCAATTATTTAATTTTAAATTTTCTTCTTTATTTGAAATTTCTCTTTTTTGGGGCTTAATGCATCAGTTTTGTGGCAAATTAATTTTGGACTGAGAAGCCATATTTTTTGTTTTAAAATTCAATTTTTGTAGAGAAAATCGTCTTTTGGCATGAATGTTAAACAATTTAAATAAACTTTCATTTCTTTCTTAAATGGAAAATCTTTATTTTTTGAAAAATTCGTCTTTTTGATTTTAAAATTCTTTTTTTTTTTTGTTATGAATTTCATTTTTTTATCTTGAAATATAAATTATGACACTTTTTTGTTGGGAATTTATATTTTTAGGTTGAAAATTCGACTATTATATTAAAAGTTCAAGTATTTAGTTAAAGAGCCATCTTTTATATTAGAAAAGACATTTTTTGATTAAAGTAAGTTAATAAATTTGTATCTCAAAAACTGTTTTATTCCGTTTATAAAAGATTCTGTGTTAAAATATAAGATTAAAATCATGGTATTTGAATATTTATTAATAAATCAAGGAACAGTTTAACAGTTTAAAAATAAATAATGATTGAAAAATGTTATATTTTCTATTTAAAATTCTTCTTTCCCTGAAATCGAAAAACTTAAAACTTGAAAAACTGTCGTTCGCTTTCAGATTTCTGAAGTGAAAGAACACACAAAAGAACAGAAACTTCACAAAAATCTGACCTCATTTTTCATCACGCCACCCGAAAAATCGGACGCGGCAGTACAAACTGACGAGGTAGAAAGTATCAAAACCGAAAAATTCAAGACAATATCAAAAAGTATAAATTGCATCGATACGCGGAATAATTTTTCCGAACATAATCTCAATTCCGTGACCATAAAAATCGAACCTCCCTCCAATGATTTTAATCTGGAGGCCGAGAATTTCATTTTTCGAAATGAACCCTTCAACGATTTAATTCCCAAAATTCAATCTGTCCCCAAAAATTTAAATCCGGAGTCTCGTCCCGTTTCCAATAGTTTGAATATTGGAATTATTCGCACTCCCGAAAATTCGACACCAAGTTTAATTCCCGACTCGGGCTTCCAATCTCAGAGTTTGACGGATGAGAATCCGATTTTTGAAATAAGAAGCGATAATCGTCAGCAGAGCTTTCTCGATGAATCGGGAAAATCGAAATTGGATGATTCGCAGGATTCGCTCTTTCAAACGATGGAGGACATGTTTTGCGAGAGCGACGACAGTAGCGACATTATGACTCTGATCGAGAAACATTCGAGTCTGAAAGCGACTGTCAAGTCTCCCGAAATTGTCAGGAATTTGGAGAATAAATTCGAGCCGAGGGGAGGACAGAAGAGAAAAAATATTTCGAATTTGACGAGTTCCGCCGCGAGTTGTGTGAAATCGAAGAAGCGAGAGGAAGAAGATTTGGTGGCGAGTTCGCCGGTCGGTTTTAATGAGTTGAAGGGGGCACGGTACAAGAAGAAGGTGGACGAAATTTGGCTTGTCGAGCGGGTCAATCAAACGAGCAAATTGAGGAAGACGATGATGGAAATTTCGTTGATGGATTATCGGAAGTATGGGAGGATTAAGGCCAAGTTTTTCGAATTGTTTGGAGAGTCGGATGCCGAGGAGACGATGCCGGATTATTCTCCGATTTGTGTCGAGGATCATCTTCAGGCTTGCAAGGAGAGAATTGCGCCCTGGATTGTCAAGCATCTCACGCCTTTCTACAAGCACAAGAGAATTTCGAGCAGAGAACTGTTTAAAACTATTTGCCGACACGCTACGGATATGCTCATCATCAGCGATACATTTCCTGGTTTGTTTCTTTTTTATTTTTCTTCTTCTTCTTCTTCTTTTAGTTGGTTTAATGCGGGCGCCAAAGATTTTCATAATATTAACAAATATTTCAATGATTTTGCACCGAATTCGTACAGGTTTCAGGTAGATTTCTAACATTGCACTGCAATTTTAATAATTTTGCAAATATTTTTTAAATATTTCACAAACATTTCAACCATTTTTCAATGATTTTCCAAAAATTTCCAATATTTCAGATAGATTTATAAAATTTCACAGACTTCATTGATTTTTAAAAGATTTTAAAAATGTATTTAATATTTAGTCAAGATTTTGGATAAACTTAAGAGTT
>NC_046661.1:141414996-141419776 GCF_010883055.1 Belonocnema kinseyi | reverse complement strand
GTAGATTTCTAAGATTGCACAACAATTTTAATAATTTTGCAAATATTTTTTAAATATTTCACAAACATTTCAACCATTTTTCAATGATTTTCCAAAAATTTCGGATAGATTTCAGATAGATTTATCAGATTTCACAAAGAATAATATTATTTCACCATGATTTCGGATAGATTTCAAAAATTGAAAAAAGATTTCAATGAGTTTCCAAAAATTTTTAATATTTAGCAAAGATTTCGGATAAATTTAAAAGTTTTCACAAAGACTTGATTGATTTTCCAAATATTTCAATGATTTCAGAAAAATTTCAAAAATGTTGTAAAGATTTCAAGTAGATTTCACAAATTTTTTTATTTAAGGTTTGTGTCTTTTGGTCGAAATTTAATTGTTCAGTGAAAGCCTTTTTTTGTGGTTTAAAATAAATTTTTTACCTAACAATTATCATTTTTTATAGAAAAAATTCGTCTTTTTGGATTAAAAATTCAATTTTTTTTCGTTGAAACTTATTTCTTGTTTAAAAATTTATAATTTGATCCTGAAATGTCAACTGAAATTCTTTTTAACAAAAAATTCAATTATTTAATTTTTAAATTTTCTTCTTGGTTTTAAAATCCTTTTTTTTTTTAGTAGAAAGTTCATTTTTTGGTAAAAAAGAAATAATTTTCTTGGTTTGAAATGGCATGAATGTTAAACAATTTAAATAAACTTTTATTTATTTCAAAAATATTTGTAATATTTAGTCAAGATTTCGGATAAACTTACCAGTTTTTAAAATATTACACAAAGATTTCAACAATTTTTCAAGGATTTTCCAAAAATGTCACAAAAATTTCAAATATTTCGGAAAAATTTATCAGATTTCACAATGAATTAATTGATTTTTAAAAGATTTCACAAAATTTAAAAAATATTTTTAATATTTTGCAAATATTTCAGGTAGATTTCACAAAGATTTCAATAATTTCCCAAAGACTGAAATATTTTGAAGATTTCGCAAAATTTCTGATAGATTTTAAAGATTTCATTGATTTTGCAAATATTTCAATAATTTCACAAAAATTTCAAAAATATTGTAAAGATTTCAAGTAGACTTCACAAATATTTTAAAAAAATTTCACCAATTTTTCAAAGATTTTTCAAAAATTTCAAATATTTCAGGTAAATTTATAAAATTTCACAAAGACTTAATTGATCTTTAAAAGATTTCACAAATTTCAAACATATTTTTAATATTTAGTCAAGATTTTGGATAAACTCACCAGATTTTACAAAGACTTAATTGATTTTACAAATATTACCAAATATTTCAAAGATTTTAATAATTTCCCAAAGCTTTCGCAAAAATGTTGAAGGTTTCACAAAGATTTTTTAAATATTGCACAAAGATTTCAACAATTTTTCAAAGATTTTCCAAAAATGTCACAAAAATTTCAAATGTTTCGGAAAAATTTATCAGATTTCACAATGAATTAATTGATTTTTAAAAGATTTCACAAAATTTAAAAAATATTTTTAATATTTAGCAAATATTTCAGGTAGATTTCACAAAGACTTTGCAATATTTTGAAGATTTCGCAAAATTTCTGATAGATTTAAAAGATTTCATTGATTTTACAAATATTTCAATAATTTAACAAAAATTTCAAAAATGTTGTAAAGATTTCACCAATTTTTCAAAAATTTTCCAAAAATTTCAAATATTTCAGGTAGATTTATAAAATTTCACAAAGACTCAATTAATCTTTAAAAGATTTCACAAATTTCAAAAATATTTTTTAATATTTAGTCAAGATTTCGGATAAACTTAAAAGTTTTTACAAAGAATTCATTGATTTTGCAAATATTACCAAATATTTCAATAATTTTGCAGCGATTTCGTACAGGCTTCAGGTAGATTTCCAAGACTGCACAACAATTTTAATAATTTCACAAATATTTTTTAAATATTACACAAAAATTTCCCAAAAAATTTCAAATATTTCGGATAGATTTCAGATAGATTTATCAGATTTCACAAATTTTTAAAATATTTTTTAAGCTTTGCAAATATTTCAGGTAGATTTCACAAAGATTTTAATGATTTTCCAAAGACTTCGCAAAATTTCTGATAGACTTAAAAGGTATGATAGATTTTGCAAAAATTTCACCAAGGATTCGCATCGATTTATAAGATTTCACAAAGAATTATATTGTTTCACCATGATTTCGGATAGATTTTAATGAGTTCGCAAAAATTTCAAAAATGTTGTAAAGATTTCAAGTAGATTTCACAAATTTTTTTATTTAAGGCTTGTGTCTTTTGGTCGAAATTTAATTGTTCAGTGAAAGCCTTTTTTTGTGGTTTAAAATAAATTTTTTACCTGAAAATTATCATTTTTTATAGAAAAAAATCGTCTTTTTGGATTAAAAATTCAATTTTTTTTTCGTTGAAACTTATTTCTTGTTTTAAAATTTATAATTTGATCGTGAAATGTCGACTGAAATTCTTTTTAACAAAATTTGTGGAGTAATAATGCATCAGTTTTGTAGCAAATTAATTTTTGACTGAGAAGCCATATTTTTTTGTTTTAAAATTCAATTTTTGTAGAGAAAATCGTCTTTTTGGTTTGATTGATTTTGCAAAGATTTCACCAAGGATTCGCATCGATTTATAAGATTTCACAAAGAATTATTTTGTTTCACCATGATTTCGGATAGATTTTAATGAGTTTGCAAAAATTTTAAATATTTAGCAAAGATTTCGGATAAATTTAAAAGTTTTCACAAAGACTTGATTGATTTTGCAAATATTACCAAAGATTTCACAAAAATTTCAAAAATGTTGTAAAGATTTCAAGCAGATTTCACAAATTTTTTAAAAAGATTTCACCAATTTTTCAAGGATTTTCAAAAAATTTCAAATATTTCAGGTTGATTTCATGTAAATTTATAAAATTTCACAAAAACTTAATTGATTTTTAAAATATTTCAAAAATATTTTTGATATTTAGTCAAGATTTCGGATAAATTTACGAGTTTATACAAAGACTTTATTGATTTTGTAAATATTACCAAATATTTCAAAGATTTTAATTAATTTTACAAATAATTCGCAAAGATTTCACCAATTTTTTCCAAAAATTTCCAATATTTCAGGTAGATTTCAGATAGATTTATAAAATTTCACAAAGACTTGATTGATTTTTAAAAGATTTCAAAAATATTTTTAATATTTAGTAAAGATTTTGGATAAAATTACAAGTTTTTACAAAGACTTCATTGATTTTGCAAAGGTTACCAAATATTTCAATAATTTTGCAGCGATTTCGTACAGGCTTCAGGTAGATTTCTAAGATTGCACAACAATTTTAATAATTTCACAAATATTTTTTAAATATTACACAAACTTTTTCCAAAAAATTTCAAATATTTCGGATATATTTATCAGATTTCACAAATTTTTAAAATATTTTTTATGTTTTGCTAATAATTCAGGTAGATTTCACAAAGATTTTAAAAATTTATGAAAGACTTCGCAAAATTCATGATAGATTTAAAAGATTTCATTGATTTTGCAAAGATTTCACCAAGAATTCGGATCGATTTATAAGATTTCACAAAGAATTATATTATTTCGCCATGTTTTCGGATAGATTTCAAAGATTGAAAAAAGATTTCAATGAGTTTCCAAACATTTAAAATATTTAGCAGAGATTTCGGATAAATTTATAAGTTTTCACAAAGATTTCATTGATTTTGCAAATATTTCAGTGATTTTCAAAAAATTTCAAATATTTCAGGTTCATTTCAGATAGATTTATAAAATTTCACAAAGACTTTATTGATTTTTAAAAGATTTCAAAAACATTTTTAATATTTAGTAAAGATTTTGGATAAAATTACAAATTTTTACAAAGACTTCATTGATTTTGCAAAGGTTACCAAATATTTCAAAGATTTTAATAATTTCAGAAAGCTTTCGCAAAAATGTTAAAGGTCTCACAAATATTTTTAAAATATCACACAAAGATTTCAACAATTTTTCAAGGATTTTCCAAAAATGTTACAAAAATTTCAAATATTTCGGATAGATTTATCAGATTTCACAAAGAATTAATTAATTTCTAAAAGATTTCACAAAAAATCAATTGATTTTTAAAAGATTTCACAAAATTTTAAAAATATTTTTAATATTTTGCAAATATTTCAGGTAGATTTCACAAAGATTTCATTAATTTCCCAAAGACTTTGCAATATTTTGAAGATTTTGCAAATATTACTAAATATTTCAATGATTTTGCAGCGATTTCGTACAGGCTTCAGGTAGATTTCTAACATTGCACAAACAATTTTAATAATTTTGCAAATATTTTTTAAATGTTACACCAAGATTTCAACCATTTTTCAATGATTTTCCAAAAATTTCAAATATTTCTAATAGATTGCAGATAGATTTATCATATTTCACAAAGACTTCTATTATTTCACAATGATTTTAAATAGATTTCAAAGATTGAAAAAATATTTCAATGATTTTTCTAAAAAATTTTAATATTTAGCAAAGATTTCGGATAAATTTATAAGTTTTTACAAAGACTTAATTGATTTTACAAATATTACTAAATTTTTAAAAGATTTCGGAATGATTTCAATGATATTCCAAACATTCTAAATATTTCAAAGATTTCACAAATATTTTAACAATTTCACGAAGCTTTCGCAAAAATTTTGAAGGTTTCGCAATGATTTCCGATAGATTTCAAAAATTGCACAAAGATTTCAATAATTTCACAAAGATTTTTGA
>NC_046661.1:141412648-141414896 GCF_010883055.1 Belonocnema kinseyi | reverse complement strand
ATTTCACGAAGCTTTCGCAAAAATTTTGAAGGTTTCGCAATGATTTCCGATAGATTTCAAAAATTGCACAAAGATTTCAATAATTTCACAAAGATTTTTGAATAATTTTACGAATATTTTACAAATATTTTGCAATGATTTCAACAATTTTTCAACGATTTTCCAAAAATTTCAAATATTTCGGATAGATTTCAGATAGATTTATAAGAACTCACAAAGAAATAATTGATTTTTAAAAGATTACACAAATTTTAAAAATGTTTTTAATATTTTGCAAAGATTTCAGAAAGATTTCACAAAAATTTTAATAATTTTCCAAGGATTTCACCAAGATTTCGGATAAATTAATAAGTTTTTAAAAGGACTTTATTTATTTTGCAATTATTACCGATTATTTCAGGGATTTTCCAAAAATTTTCAATATTTAGCAATGATTTCGGGTGAATTAAGAAAATTTTTTATAGATTTCTATTTTTTCACCAAATGTTTAGATAGACTTCAAAAAATGCGCATTGATTTAAATGATTTCTGAAGGACTTGACAAAGATTTTAATAATTTCCCAAAGGTTTCCAAGAGATTTAAAAGATTTCAATGATTTCACAAAAAATTCAATCTGCTTCCAAAATTTTTTTTAATTTAGCAAAGATTTTGGATAAATTTATACGGTTTTACAAAGACTTCATTGATTTTCCAAATATTACTAAATATTTAAATGATTTTAATCATTTCACAAAGATTTCAAAAATGTTTTAAAGATTTCAGGTAGATTTCACAAAGATTTCGCAAAAATGTTAAAGGTTTCGCAAAGATTTTCGAAAGATTTCAAAGTGTGCACAAAGATTTCCATGATTTTTCAAAGATTTTCAATATTTAGCGAAGATTTCGGGTAGATTGAGGCAAATTTTATATAGAATTCTATTTTTTCACCAAATTTTGAGATAGGCTTGAAAAAATGCACAAAAATTTCAATAATTTCCCAAGGATTTTACAAAGATTTTCACATTTTTCATTGATCTTCCAAAAATTTCATATGTTTCAGATAGTTTTATAAGATTTCACAAAGATTTTAATAATTTCCCAAAGATTTTCAAGAGATTTAAAAGTTTTCAATAATTTTCAAAAATTTTAAATATTCAGCAAAGATTTTGGGATAAATTGATAAGTTTTTACGGAGACTTCATTTATTTTTCAAATATTACCAAATATTTAAACGGTTTCGCAAAGATTTTAAAAATTTCACAAAACTTTCGCAAAAATTTTTAATGTTTCGCAAATATTTCCGATAGATTTGAAAAAGTGTACAAAGATTTAAATAATTTTCCAAAGATTCTTAATATTGGGCAAAGATTTCGGGTAGATTAAGATAATTTTTTTAAAGATTTATATTTTTTCATAAATTTTTTGTATAGACTTCAAAAAATGCACAAAGATTTCAATGATTTCACAAAGATTTTAATAATTTCCCAAAGATTTCGCAATATTTTGAAGGTTTCGCAAAGTCTCTGATAGATTTAAAAGATTTCATTGATTTTTCAAAGAATTTAACAATTTCACAAATATTTTAAAAATATTTCACAAAGGTTTCACCAATCTTTCAATGATTTTCCAAATATTTCGGATAGATTTCAGATAGATTTATAAGATTTCACAAAGGCTTGATTAATTTTTAAATGATTTCACAAATTTAAAAAATATTTTGCAAAGATTCCCCAAAGATTTCGCAATATTTTGAAGGTATTTGCAAAAATTTCTGATAGATTTAAATAATTTAATTAATTTTCCAAAGATTTCACAAAGGCTTTAATGATTTCCCAAACATTTTTAAATATTTAGTAAAGATTTCGGATAAATTTATACGTTTTTACAAAGACTTCATTGATTTTGGAAATATTTTAATTATTTCACAAAAATTTCAAAAATATTGTAAAGATTTCAAGTAGATTTCACAAATATTTTAACAAAAATTCCCAAAGATTTTGCAATATTTTGAATATTTCACAAAAATTTCTGATAGTTTTAAAAGATTTCATTAATTTTGCAAAGATTAATGATTTTCCAAAAATTCTAAATATTTAGCAAATATTTCGGATAAATTTATAAGTTTTTAAAAATACTTCATTGATTTTTCAAATATTACCAAAGATTTCAAAGATTTAACAAAAATTTTGT
Organism: Belonocnema kinseyi; assembly: GCF_010883055.1. Classification (NCBI taxonomy): domain Eukaryota; kingdom Metazoa; phylum Arthropoda; class Insecta; order Hymenoptera; family Cynipidae; genus Belonocnema; species Belonocnema kinseyi. Next base: position 141,412,726 of record NC_046661.1, on the reverse strand, counting down.
AAACTTTTCAGGTAGATTACAAAGATTTCATAAAGATTTTGATAATTTTAAAAAGATTTCCCAAAAATTGTAAAGATT
>NC_046661.1:141410012-141412548 GCF_010883055.1 Belonocnema kinseyi | reverse complement strand
CAAAGATTTAACAAAAATTTTGTAAACTTTTCAGGTAGATTACAAAGATTTCATAAAGATTTTGATAATTTTAAAAAGATTTCCCAAAAATTGTAAAGATTTGCAAAGATTTTCGATAGATTTCAAAGAGTGCACAAAGATTTAAAAAATTTCACCAAGATTTCAAATATTTCGCATAAATTTATAAGATCTTACGAAGACTTTATTCATTTTTAAAAGACTTCACAAATTTCTCAAATATTTCAAAAATATTTGTAATATTTTGCAAAGATTTCAGAAAGATTTCGGATAGATTTTTATAAGATTTAAAAAGAATTTCAACATTTTCTTAAAGATTTCTTGTAGATTTGAAGGATTACGCAAAAATTCTAATATTTTCCCAACTAAAGATTTCGCAAAACTTTGAAGGTTTGCAACGATTTCCGATAGATTTAGCAAATATTTCGGATAGATTTCTAAGATTTCTCAAAGATCTAATTGATTTTTCAAAGATTTCTCTAATATTACGTAATGTTTCAAAAATATTTCGAAGCTTTCGCAAAAAATTTGACAAGGATTTCAATAATTTCACAAAGATTTCAGATAGATTTCAAAGATTGAAAAAAGATTTTAATTCGGGTAGATTAGAAGTTTTCTATTTCTTTCACAAGATTTTTAGATAAATTTCAAAAAGCACACAAGGATTTTAATGATTTCCCAAGGATTTTTAAAAATTTACAAATATTATCAATTATTTTAAAAATATTTGAAATATTTTCAAAATAATTGATAATATTTGTAAATTTTAAAAAATCTTTCTGAAACTTTTTTGCAACTTCTATGCACTCTGAAATCTTTAGAAAATTTTGGTGAAATAATCGAAGTACTTTTTAACTATTTTTAATCTATCTGAAATATTTGGGGGGTTTTTTTTTTAAATATTTGGAAATCGTTCAAATCTTTTTGAAATATTTGGAAATCTTTGCGATATATTTAAAATATTTCTGAAATATCGGATCATATTTGTGCACTCTTTGAAATCTATGTGACATTTTTGTGAAATATTTTAAATCTATCCGAAATCTTTGCGAAATATTTTCGAAATCTTGTAAATCTTTGAGAATCCCTTTAAATTTTTGTGCATTCATTTTAAATCTACTTAAAATCTTTACGAAATGTTTGAAATATTTAAAAAATAATCGATAATAGTTGTTATTTTTTTTTAATCTTCATGAAATTTTCGAAATCTTCGTAAAATCCTTGAAATCTTTTTAATCTATCAAAAATATTGGCTAAACACTTTGAATATTTGAGAAATCTTGGAAATCTATGTCAAATATTTGTAAAATAATTGAAATCTTTGGGAAATCATTCAAATCTTCGTGAAATCTTTTTGAAATGTTTGCAAAATATTAAAAATATTTGTGAAATTTCTGAAACCTTTCAAACATTAATTAATTTTGGAAAATCATTGAAAAATTGGTGAAATATTTGTGAAATTATTAAAATCTTTGTGAAATCCTTGAAATCTTTGTGAAATCTTTAAAATCTGCCTCAAATCTTTACAAAATTTTGGAAATCTTTGAAATATTTGGTAATATTGAAAAAATCAATGAAGTTTTTGTAAAAACTTATAAATTTATCCGAAATCTTTGCTAAATATTTAAAAATGTTAGAAAATCATTGAATTTTTTTATTTTTTAAATATTTGAGAAATTTTTTAAAAATCAATAAATTCTTTGATAAATCTTCTAAATCTATCTGAAATCTTTGCGAAATATTTTTAAAACATTTGCTAAAATTTGTGAAATTATTAAAATCTTTGTGAAATATTTCGGAAATCATTAAAATATTTGTGCGCTTTTTGAAATTTATCTAAAAATCTTGTGAAAAAATAGAAATCTTCTAATCTACCCAAAATTTTAGTGAAATTATTAAAATCTTTTTTTAATCTTTGAAATCTACCTGAAATCTTTACACAATTTTTGAAATCTTTGTGAAATTATTGAAATCCTTGTCAAATTTTTGTGAAAGCTTCGAAATATTTTTGAAACATTAGGTAATATTAGAGAAATCTTTGAAAAAATCAATTAGATCTTTGAGAAATCTTAGAAATCTATCCGAAATATTTGCTAAATCTATCGGAAATTGTTGCAAACCTTCAAAGTTTTGCGAAATCTTTAGTTGGGAAAATATTAAAATCTTTGCGTAATCCTTCAAAACTACCAGAAATATTTAAGAAAATTTTGAAATGTTTGTGAAATCCTTTCAAAATCTATTCGAAATCTTTCTGAAACCTTTGCAAAATATTAAAAATATTTGAGAAATTTGTGAAATCTTTTAAAAATGAATAAAGTCTTTGTAAAATCTTATAAATTTATGCGAAATATTTGAAATCTTGGTGAAATTTTTTAAATCTTTGTGCACTCTTTGAAATCTATCGAAAATCTTTGCAAAATCTTTACAATTTTTGGGAAATCTTTTTAAAATTATCAAAATCTTTATGAAATCTTTGTAATCTACCTGAAAAGTTTACAAAATTTTTGTTAAATCTTTG
>NC_046661.1:141406044-141409912 GCF_010883055.1 Belonocnema kinseyi | reverse complement strand
TCAAAAATCTTTGTGAAATTATTGAAATCTTTGTGCAATTTTTGAAATCTATCGGAAATCATTGCGAAACCTTCAAAATTTTTGCGAAAGCTTCGTGAAATTCTTAAAATATTTGTGAAATCTTTGAAATATTTAGAATGTTTGGAATATCATTGAAATCATTGCGAAATCTTTTAAAAATTTAGTAATATTTGTAAAATCAATTAAGTCTTTGTAAAAACTTATAAATTTATCCGAAATCTTTGCTAAATATTAAAAATTTTTGGAATATTATTGAAATCATGGAAATCTTTGTGCACACTTTGAAATCTTCGCAAAACCTTTAACATTTTTGAGAAATCTTTGTAAAATTATTAAAATCTTTGTGAAATCTACCTGAAATTTTTACAACATTTTTGAAATCTTTTTGAAATGATTGAAATCATTTAAATATTTGGTAATATTTGGAAAATCAATGAAGTCTTTGTAAAACTCTTTGAAATCTATCGGAAATCTTTGCGAAACCTTGAACCTTTTTGGGAAATCTTTGTAAAATTATCAAAATCTTAATGAAGTCTTTGTAATCTACCTGAAATGTTTACAAGATTTTTGTTAAATCTTTGAAATCTTTGGTAATATTTGCAAAATCAATGAAGTATTTTTAAAAATTTATAAATTTATCCGAAATATTTGCTAAATATTTAGAATTTTAATAAAATCATTTAAATCTTTTTTCAATATGTGAAATCTATCTGCAATCATATTCTCTTATCTGAGATCATTTGGGAAATCTTTTTAAAGTATTTGTGAAATCATTCGAAATCTTTGCGAAATCTTTGAAATATTTTGGAAATCAATTAAATTATTTAAATCTATCAGAAATCTTTGCAAATACCTTCAAAATATTGCGAAATCTTTGGGGAATCTTTGCAAAATATTAAAAATATTTTTTAAATCTGTGAAATCATTTAAAAATTAATCAAATCTTTGTGAAATCTTATAAATCTATCTGAAATCTATCCAAAATATTTGAAAAATCATTGAAAAATTGGTGAAACCTTTGTGAAATATTTTAAAAATATTTGTGAAATTATTTCGAAATATTGCGAGATGAAGTCTTTGTAAAAACTTATCAATTTATCCAAAATCTTTGTTAAATATTTAAAATTATTGGAAAATTATTGAAATCTTTTAAATCTCTTGAAAATCTGTGGAAATTATTAAAATCTTTGTGATATCTTATAAAACATTGTAAAATTATTAAAATGTTTGTAAAATCCTTGGGAAATTATTGAAATTTTTGTGCATTTTTTCAAGTCTATCTCAAAATTTGGTGAAAAAATAGAATTCTATATAAAATTTGCCTCAATCTACCCGAAATCTTCGCTAAATATTGAAAATTTTTGAAAAATCATGGAAATCTTTGTGCACACTTTGAAATCTTTTGAAAATCTTTGAGAAACCTTTAACATTTTTGCGAAATCTTAGTAAAATTATTAAAATCTTTGTGAAATCTACCTAAAATCTTTACAACATTTTTGAAATCTTTGTAAAATGATTGAAATGATTTAAATATTTGGTAATATTTGGAAAATCAATGAAGTATTTGTCAAAACTTATAAGTTTATCCGAAATCTTTCCTAAATATTAAAAATTTTTGGAATCAGATTGAAGTTTTTGTGAAATCATTAAAATCTTTTAAATCCCTTGGAAACCTTTGGGAAATTATTTAAATCTTTATCAAGTCCTTCAGAAATCATTTAAATTAATGTGCATTTTTTTAAGTATATCTAAAAATTTGGTGAAAAAATAGAAATCTATAAAAAATTTGTCTTAATTTACCCGAAATCTTTGCTAAATATTGAAAATTTGTGGAAAATCCCTGAAATAATCGGTAATATTTGCAAAATAAATGAAGTCTTTTTAAAAACTTATTAATTTATCCGATATCTTGGTGAAATCCTTGGAAAATTATTAAAATTTTTGTGAAATCTTTGCAAAATATTAAAAATATTTTTAAAATTTGTGTAATCTTTTAAAAATCAATTAAGTCTTTGTGAAATCTTATAAATAGATTTATATTTATAAGAATTTATATTTATAAGAAAAAAAAATTAATTTATAAAATAAATTTTTGAAATTTGTGAAATCTTTTAAAAATCGATTAAGTCTTTCTGAAATCTTTTCGAAATATTACAATTTGTTGGAAAATAATTGAAAAATTGGTGAAATCTTTGCGAAATATTTTTAAAATATTTGTGAAATTATTAAAATCTTGGTTAAATCATTGAAATGTTTGGAAATATTTGCAAAACTAAATATTAAAAATATTTTTGAAATCTTTTAAAAATCAACTAAGTCTTTGTGAAATTTTATAAATCTATCTGAAATCTATTTGAAATCTACCTGAAATATTTGAAATTTTTGTGTTATTTTTGGAAAATAATTGAAAAATTGGTGAAATCTTTGCAAGATATTTATGAAATTATTGAAATCTTTGTGAAATCTTTTTGAAATTTTTGAAATATTTGAAAATATTTGCAAAATCAATGGATAAACATTAAAATCTTTCTCAAATCTTTGCAAAATATTAAAAATATTTTTGAAACATTTGAGAAATTTGTGAAATCTTTTAAAAATCAATAAAGTCTTTGTAAAATCTTATAAATTTATCCGAAATATTTTAAATCTTGGTGAAATTTTTGAAATCTTTGCGTACTCTTTGAAATCTATAGGAAATCTTTGCGAAACCTTCAACATTTTTGCGAAAGCTTTGTGAAATTATTAAAACCTTTGAAATATTTGGTAATATTTGCAAAATCAATTAAATCTTTGCGAAAATTAAAAAAAAAATATTTGTGAAATTATTAAAATTGTTGTGCAATCTTGGAAATCCACCTGAAGCCTGTACGAAATCGCTGCAAAATCATTGAAATATTTAGTAATATTTGCAAAATCAATGAAGTCTTTGTAAAAACTTATAAATTTATCCGAAATCTTTGCTAAATATTAAAATTTTTTTGAATAATCATTGAAAAATTGGCTACATCTTTGAGAAAACTTTGTAAAATATTTGTGAAATTATTAAAAATTTTGTGAAATCATTGAAATCTTTGTGCAATTTTTGAAATCCATCGGAAACCTTTACAATTATTGCGAAAGCTTTGTGAAATTATTTAAATCTTTGTGAAATCTTTGAAATATTTGATAATATTTGCAAAAATGTTTGGACAATCATTGAACTCTTTATTAAATCTTTGGGAAATCAATTAAATCTTTTAAATCTATCACAAAATCTTTGCGAAACCTTCAAATATTGCGAAATCTTTGGGAAAATATTTAAATCTTTGTGAAATCTTTGCAAAATATTAAAAATATTTTTGAAATTTGTGAAATCTTATAAATCAATCTGAAATCTATCCGAAATATAATTTGTTGGAAAATAATCGAAAAATTGGTGAAATCTTTGCGAAATATTTGTGAAATTATTAAAATCTTTGTGAAATTATTGAAATCTTTGTGCATTTTTTTAAGTCTATCTAAAAAATCGGTGAAAAAATATAAATCTTTAAAAAATTTGTCTTAATCTACCCGATATCTTTGCTAAATATTAAAAATCTTTGGAAAGTCATTCAAATTTTGGTGCACTCTTTGAATTGTATCCAAAATCTTTGCGAAACCTTTGAAATGTTTGGTAACATTTGCAAAAATCTGGAATCTACCTGAAATATTGGAAAGTTTTGGAAAAAAATTGAAAAATTGGTGCAATCTTTTTAAAATATTTGTAAAATCTACTTGAAATCTTTGCAACTTTTTTGAAATTTTTGTGAAATCATTGAAATATTTTCAAAATTAATGAAATCTTTGTGAAAATTTTTTTATTTATCCG
>NC_046661.1:141397810-141405944 GCF_010883055.1 Belonocnema kinseyi | reverse complement strand
GTGAAATCTACTTGAAATCTTTGCAACTTTTTTGAAATTTTTGTGAAATCATTGAAATATTTTCAAAATTAATGAAATCTTTGTGAAAATTTTTTTATTTATTCGAAATCTTTGCAAAATCAATTAAATCTTTTAAATCTATAAGAAATCTTTGCGAAACCTTCAAAATATTGCGAAGTCTTTGGGAAAATATTTAAATCTTTGTGAAATCTTTGCAAAATATTTGAAATATTTTTTAAATTTGTGAAATCTTTAAAAAAATCAATAAAGTCTTTGTGAAATCTTATAAATCTATCTGGAATCTATCCGAAATATTACAATTTGTTGGAAAATAATTGAAAAATTGGTGAAATCTTTGCGAAATATTTTTAAAATATTTGTGAAATTATTAAAATCTTTGTTAAATCATTGAAATTTTTGGTAATATTTGCAAAATCAATACTATTTCAATATTATTTCACAAAGATTTCACGAAGATTTTTATGATTTCCCCAATATTCCACAAAAATTTCGAATATCTCGCAAAGATATCTGATAGATTTAAAAGAGTGCACAAAGGTTTAAATGATGTTCCAAAGATTAAAAAATTTGTACCAATATTATTAAATATTTTTTAAATTTCACAAAGATTATAAATAATCGCAAAGATTTTAGATAGATTTCCAAAAATGTACAAAGATGTCACTGAATTCCTAAAGATTAAAAAATTTCAAACAAAATTTCGCAAAGATTTTGGATATATGTAAAAGATTTCACAAAAATTTCAATGATTTTACAAATATTAAAAATATTAAAAATATTACGCAAAGGTTTCGGATGGATTAAAAATATTTTATAAAAAATGCAGATAGATTTCCAAGATTACACAAAGATTTCAATGTTTTCCCAAAGGTTTGATAAAATTGCACAAATATTTCGCAAAGATTTTGGATATATTAAATAATTCCACAAAGATTTCTGATAGATTAAAAATATTTTATAAAAATTTCAAAGAGTGCACCAAAATTTGAATGCGTTCCCAAAAATTTTTAATATTTAGCAAATATTTAAAGATGTAGCAAAGATTTTGGATAGATTTGAAAAATTTCACAAATATTTTAAATATTTTGAAAAGATTTTCAAAGATATTAGAAAGATTTCACAAATATTTAAATTATTTCGCAGAGATTCAAAATATTTTGCAAAGACTTCAATGATTTCAATAATTGCACAAATTTTGTCAAATATTTCAGAAATAATTCAAATACTTTGAAAAAAATTGTCAAAAATACCAGAAATATTACCGGATATTGCCAAATATTTCAAGTATTTTGAAAAGGTTTACAAATATATCAGAAAGATTTCATAAATGTGACCAAAAATATTCAAAATATTTCGCAAATATTTTTCTCGGTTAAAAATTAAATTTTTGTGAATGAAAAGTCTACCATTTTATTTTTTGTTCGGAATTTCTCGCTTTTAGTTCAAATTGTACTATTTGCTTGAAAATTTAATTATTTTGTTGATAAGGATTTGTTAAAAATTCTTTTTTTTCATTAAAGATTCATCACTTTAGTTAAAAATTCATTTCATTTGTTTAAAGTTGAACTATTTTGTGGAAAAATCATTCCACTTTTGTTTGATAACTTATCTTTTTGAATTTAAAATGCATCTATTTTGTTTAAAAAAATTAAGCAATTTGTGTAAAAATTAACTATTCTGTTGAAAATTCATATTCTCGGTTTGAAAATTCAACTATTTGGTTAAAAATTCATGTTTTTAGTTTGAAAATGTAACTATTTTCAAATAAATTTAAGTGTTTCGTTGCAAATCCACCTTTTTGGTGAAAATTCGTCTTTTTGACTCGAAAATTCAAAATTTTAGTTGAAAATTCATATTATTGGGTTGAAAATTTAACTGTTTCGTAGAAAACACTTATTTTTGGCTTGAAAATTCAACATGTTTGTAGGAAGTTAAACGATTTTTATAAAAATTCATCTATCGATGTAGAAGATTAATCTTGTTTCTTGAAAATTCAACTATTTTGGTTAACTCATATTTTTTTATCGAAAATTCATTTCTCTTGGTTTAAAATGAAGATTTCTCCGTTTTTATTTTGCTTGAAAATTTATCTTTTTTAGTTGAAAATTGAACTATATGGATGAGAATTGAATTATTTGGTTGAAAATTCATCCGTTTTGGTAAAACATCATTCCTTTTGTTTCAAAATTCATCTATTTTGTTTGAAAAAAACATTTTTAAACAAAAATTTAATGCTTAAATTTTTTGTTAAAAAAATTGAGTTTCTACCTACAAAAAAAACACGAGATTTCAACAAAATAGATAAATTTTGAAACGAAAGGAATGATTTTTTTACCAAAACAGATGAATTTTCAACTAAAAAATATAAATTGTCAACAAAAAATAGTATATTTAAATTTCCAGTTGAAAAAACTAATTTAAAAAAAAATTATTTTGAACCTGAAATGCATTAGTTCAATTTTCAAAAAAGAAGAATAATTTTCTACAAAAAGACGTTTCAACCCACAAAAAAAATTAAATTTTAATCAAATTATTTTTAAAAGTTAGTTTTTTTCAACTAAAAATGTAAATATACAATTTTTTGTTAAAAATTTATATTTTTTTAGTTGAAAATTGAACTATTTGGTTGAAAATTCATCTGTTTTGGTAAAAAATTATTCCTTTTGTTTCAAGATTCATCTATTTTGTTTGAAAATTCAATGTTTTGTTAAAAATTCATTTTTTTTTGGGGTTGAAACTCCTTTTTTTTAACGACAAATTTAAGTTTAAATTTTTGATTAAAAATGTTTTTTTTTAAATTAGTCTTTTTTGTTGACAATTATTTTTCTTGTTTGAAAATTGAACTATTGCATTTTAGGTTCAAAATTAATTTTTGTTTTAAATCAAATTATTTTTAAAAATTAGTTTTCTCAACTGAAAATGTAAATATACTATTTTTGGTTGAAAATGTATATTTGCTAGTTGAAAATTGAATTATTTTGTTGAAAATTCATCTGTTTGGTAAAAAATAATTCCTTTTGTTTCAAAAATCATCTATTTTGTTGAATTTTTTTTGTTCAGAATCAATTTCTTCTTTTAAATCAAATTATTTAAAAAAATTTGTTTTTTGTTACTATTTTTTTAAACTGAAAGTGTAAATATATTATTTTTTGTTAAAAAATTCATCATTATTGTTTGAAAATTGAACTATCGCATTTTAAGTTCAAAATCAATTTTTGTTTTAAATCAAATTATTTTTCAAAATTAGTTTTTTCAACTGAAAATGTAAATATACTATTTTTGGTTGAAAATGTATATTTGCTAGTTGAAAATTGAATTATTTTGTTGAAGATTCATCTGTTTGGTAAAAAATAATTCCTTTTGTTTCAAAAATCATCTATTTTGTTGAATTTTTTTTTGTTCAGAATCAATTTCTTCTTTTAAATCAAATTATTTTAAAAAATTTGTTTTTTGTTACTATTTTTTTAAACTGAAAGTGTAAATATATTATTTTTTGTTAAAAAATTCATCTGTTTTGTTTGAAAATTGAACTATCGCATTTTAAGTTCAAAATCAATTTTTGTTTTAAATCAAATTATTTTTCAAAATTCGTTTTTTCAACTGAAAATGTAAATATACTATTTTTGGTTGAAAATGTATATTTGCTAGTTGAAAATTGAATTATTTTGTTGAAAATTCATCTGTTTTGGTAAAAAATAATTCCTTTTGTTTCAAAATTCATCTTGTTTTGTTTGAAAATGGCACTATTTTGTTGAATTTTTTTTGGTTCAGAATCAATTTCTTCTTTTAAGTCAAAATATTTTTAAAAATTTGTTTTTTGTTACTAGTTTTTTAAACTGAAAATGTAAATATATTATTTTTTGTTAACAATTCATCTGTTTTGTTTGAAAATTCAACTATTTTGTTGAAATCTCGTTTTTTTTGTGGTTTGAAGCTAAAATTTTTTAATGAAAATTTTAAGTAATCAATTTTTGTTTTAAAATGTTTTTTTTTTAAAATACGTACTTTAAAGCCTCCTTTCAGAATAGACAATATTGTTATATTTGTCAAATTTAGTACTACTGAAGAAAAATTGACAGTAATTAAAATATTTCATTTTTTCTTTTTAAACTGAATGACTTATATTTTTACTTTGTTTTATGAGTAAACTATAAACTTTGATTAATAATTTGTAAATTTGTCTATTTTAAACTTCCTTCTCATATCTCTTAAGGCCATGTAATGAGTGGGCCACGTGACCAGATTTCTACCTTATTGACAATTTTTTCATGTCCTAACTTATTTTTACACAAAGTGGCACATTTTTTAATTATAAAAAAAGTTTGTTGTAAATAATTCTATTTTGCTTTTTTCATAATTATTAAAATGTAGGAGCAGACCCACCTTTCTCAATGCTCCTGATTTATTATCCCAAATTTTCAACTCTATGTGGCGCTTCGAGTGAAAATAAGTTAGGAAATAAAAGAAAGTGGTGGTAAGGTAGAAATTTGGTCACATGACCCACTCGTGACATGGCCTTAAATTCAATTTGGAGTATTTTTTTGCATCGGGATCATATCTATATTAGATTTATGCCCATGGATTTCACTGACCATAAACTTACTAAAAACAAAGAAATGTACACGATACAAAAGAAATTACGCTCCATCACGAAAAATATAGGTCATTGGAAAGGTGCCACCCTTAAAATTAAAACTTGAAAATGGAATGTGACCTTTTGCTAATTATGAAATTTGTTTCCATGTTTTTCAGAAGAGTCCTCCGTTGAGAATTACATGCGAGATTTTTTCAAGAATAAAAAGAGTATTAAGACTGAGGCTGATATATATCTATAGATTATTTCATATTAACGAAGTCAGTGAAGATAAAAACAGCAAATATTAGATTGTACTATATGGAATTTAAGTTCTAGAATTAAGAAATTGAAGAAGAGAAATCCTTTTCTTTAAGGCCTTGACTACGTGTGCCGAAATTTTGTCGGCACAAATAGGGCAGGCTGGAAAATGGGCTATTTGTACCCAAATTTCGGTACACGTAGACACTTTCTTTTTTAATCGTTAAGTTTATTTATTCTTTGGATATTAACTACAATAAACAATTTTTGTAGAATTTTGTGTTGAAGACAGTTTCTTTAAACTTTCCGATTCCCAATCTGGTATGTTCTATTTTTTACAGTTTTCCAAAAATATTAACCCTTTTGGAAAGTTGAAGTTGGAGCGAATTAAAAATATTTGAAATATCGTCGAATTAATTAATTTTAGATACGAATATACTGGCGCACAGCCTTAAAAATTTGGCTTGTTTCATTGGATGAGCTGGAAAAAGGATAAGTTTTCCACTAATCCCAGACCGTCGCCAGTTTTACGCCATCTTTACTTTCGTGTAGATTAAGGTTGTTTCATATCCCCGAATTGCTGCCGTAACAATAATAAATATGTTTTCACATTAATTTATATTTATTTTGTTATTATTTTTTAATTTTCTTCAATGTTTCAATTATCATTGAAGGAAATTAATTATTTGGTTTGAAATTTGTAAGTTTACTTTCGCATTTTACATTTCTGAAATTTGTATGCGAAATTGATCAAAGACTTAATATCGAAAAGTAATTTGAAAAATATATTTATTTCAGTTATATTTAATTAGTAATTTCGAAATTTTAATCATTTTATTTTAGAAATCTCCAACTTCTGTCGCCTGCTTTTCGTCAATTTTACTTAATTTTATTTGATCACATATTTGATATTGTTTGGTATTGCACAATAATGCTATAACTCTGATTTGTTATCAAAATAATATTTTAAGTACAGACAGTTTTTCTTGTGAAGTTCGGAATTTCATAAATATAACATTATTTTCTCCTGAAAGAATGTTTTAATGTACCATTTTTCAGAAGTTTTCTTTTCTTTATGGAAAAAACTAAAAATAGCCATATTTTTGGATTAAATTCAATTTTGTTTAGATCTTTTGTCTTTAAAATTCCACAATTTGGTTAAAAAAATGTCTTCCTTAATTATAGAATATTTTTAGTGAACATTCAAATTTGTTATTGAAAATTCAACTACTTCTTTTAAAGTACAAATACTGCGTTAAAAATGTATTTTAGTTGTCTAAAATTATTCTCTTTGGCTTAAAATATAAATAGTTCAATAGTTAATTTTTTAAATAAAAAAAAAAAACTCATGTTCAATCGAAAAAAAAACAAATTGTAAGCAAATCAGTTGAATCTTCAACCAAGGAAAAGAATCTTCAGCCAATAAAGTAAATTTGTAAAAAAAATGTTTTTTAACTTTCAACCAATTAGTTGAGTTTTCAGCAACAAAAAGAATTTTTAATAAAAAATGCAGTAAACTCTTGCCTTTTCCAAGAGCTGCGAAACGTAAACATTTGGATATTTGAAGGCTGGTGGAAGGGCCCCCACCTCTACCGCGAGTCATGGGGTGAATTCGTGAAGCGACGTTCATTGGCTGCTCCGGCTTTGATCAATCCACACTCCCTCTGCGCATACGTATTTACTACACTTGTGCGATTTGGGATTTCCCATTTTTAAATTTCAATAACTCGTGCATAAATAAACTAATTATCGAAATTTTACTTTTTTTTAAATAGAAGATAAAAGTACATATTTTCAAGAAAAATTACCAACTACACATTTAATACAATATTTTCATCTTCATCAGAAGAAGGGTCTAGTGTTCGCATATCCGCTCGGCTGCTGCGCATGTTATAACCAGAAGTTGGTGCGCCATCTATTCTAAAAAAAAAAGAAAAAAAAAGAAATCTGCTTTTTACTAATTTTATGTACTACCATTATTTACAATTTTGTGCAATGATTCAAACTTAAGAGCCTCCAAATTTAAGAAAATATCAATAAAAAAAATGAAGAATTTAGAAAATTTACGTAATTAACATGTAGGTATGATTTTTGGTAAATTTTTATTAAAAATTAAAAATACAGTGAAACTCTTTTATAGCGCCGATTTTGGGGCTGACCTTGAGTGTGAATTAACTCACTGCAGCTCGCTCCTCATGAACAGTAAGAGACGAATGAACCTGGGCCAATTTTTCAAAGTTAGTTTTTTTCAAATAAAAATGTAAATATACTATTTTTTGTTGAAAATTTATATTTTTTAGTTGAAAATTGAATTATTTGATTGAAAATTTATCTGTTTTGGTAAAAAATCATTCCTTTTGTTTCAAGATTCATCTATTTTATTTGAAAATTCAACTTTTTTGTTGAAAATTCGTTTTTTTCTGCATTGAAACTCAATTTTTTAACGACAAATTTAAGTTTAAATTTTTGTTTAAAAATGTTTTTTTCTTTTTAAATCAGTCTTTTTTGTTGAAAATTATTCTTCTTGTTTGAAAATTGAACTATTGCATTTTAGGTTCCAAATCAATTTTTGTTTTAAATCAAAATATTTTTAAAAATTATTTTTTCTAACAGAAAATGTATATATACTATTTTTGGTTGAAAATGTATATTTGCTACTTGAAAATTGAATTATTTTGTTGAAAATTCATCTGTTTTGGTAAAAAATAATTCCTTTTGTTTCAAAAATCCTTTATTTTGTTTGAAAATGGCACAATTTTGTTGAAATTTTTTTTTTTTCAGAATCAATTTCTTTTTTTAAATCAAAATATTTTTAAAAATTTGTTTTTTGTTACTAGTTTTTCAAACTGAAAATGTAAATATATTATTTTTTGTTAAAAATTCATTCGTTTTGCACGCGCAAATAATTTTTTTAAGCCGTGGATACCACACTCCATCTGCGCATACGTATTTACTACACTTGTGCGATTTGGGATTTCCCATTTTTAAATTTCAATAACTAGTGCATAAATAAACTAAATAGAACTTACAATATACATTTTTGAGGTAAAAATGATCGAGAAATGCAATAAGGATAATAATAATTCAAATAGTATGATTTTTGGTAAATTTTTATTAAAAATTAAAAATACAGTGAAACTCTTTTATAGCGCCGATTTTGGGGCTGACCTTGAGTGTGAACTAACTCATTGTAGCCCGCTCCTCATGAACAGTAAGAGACGAATGAACCTGGGCCCTACGTGGCATGACTCAGTACCTGATGGATATATTTAACGTTGG
>NC_046661.1:141388791-141397796 GCF_010883055.1 Belonocnema kinseyi | reverse complement strand
CCCTTATACCTACCGAGTGACAAGAGATACTTATTTGAAAATTCTGCTGGTGCATATTTGCACAAGTGTGGTAACCACGGGTTAATACAAATATTTGATTATTGTATTTTTAATAAAAAAATAATACTTATACATTTTTTTTAATTGTTTAAATCCCGGAATATTATAATTATTAGAGAATTTTCTAATTCGGATATTTTATAATTCGGCAATTTTATTTCGGGAATATTATAAACCAGCCCAATCCATTGACCGTGTAGGTGTATGTTTTAGGTCTTTATTACATAATTGTTAGAATTTAAAAGTTTATAATTGTTCTAAATTATATATAATTGTTATTTCTACACAATTTTGGTCAAATTTGTGAATTATTTAAATATGTAAATAGATAGTTATGAATATTTATTAAAATAAATAATAATTGAAATAAAATAATAATATAACATTTTTTACTATTGAGTGTGGCCATTTTAATCGAAGAAATTTTTTTGGGTTTTTCCAGGCTAACAAGAAAAGTTTTGAACACTTGAAACTAAATTTTTTTTTCATTTGAAATTATAAAAACTGAACTGCAAATTAAAACGCCCATGTGGAAGTCTTTTGAAGTTTAAAATTAAAGCCTACATTGTTTTCAATTTAAACAATAAATAAATAATTGTGAAACATTTATAAATTGTAAAACTTAATTACTAAAAAATATATATAAATCCACGCTATCATTTTCAATCCTCTAAATTGAAGAATGAGTCAACAAATATATAGATTTTCAAAATCAAGTCTTTTTAAGCAATTTTCAATTAGTTACATTAAAATTTCAAAGATTAAATTCTTTAACACAACACTTTTTAAATTAGATGTAAAATTGTTTTAATTTGAAGTTCTTACAAAGTAATAATTGTTTAATTGTTATTCATACATCAAAAAATTTTAATTTATTTAAAATATATTCTCTTAAAATTATTACCTAATAAAAAATCATAAAAAACTTTTCCAGAAATCTTAAGAAAATGTTCGTGTCTTTTGAAATCTCTCAAAAACCTTGAACAAATTAAAAATTTTATTTCAAAATGTTAAAAAATCTACATTTTGTTTTACATTTTTAGGAATGGTATCAAATTTCAAATTATTTATGAAATTCTTTTAAAAAAACGAAGTACTTTTTCAAATGATTCTAATGTTTTCTAACACTTTTATTAAATCCTAGGAAAAAAATCACTTAAAATGTTCCAAAATATTTTTGACCATTTTGGATGTTTTTTAAAATCTTTTTTAATATTCTGTTTAAATTAATTTTTGAAAATAAAAAGTAATTTATAATTTTCCCAGGCATCTTTAGAAGAACATTCATAATATGTTTAAACTTTTCAAAACCCTTAAAAACTTTAATATTTTATTTTGAAATCTTCAAAAATCCATATTTTGTTTTGATAATCTTTTGAAATAATTTCAAGTTTTAAATTATGTTTCAATCTTCTTAAATTTGTAAATTTCTCTTAAACTTACTAGAATTTTTTCTAAACGAATAATAGTTTAACGTTTATTAATACAAAAAAAGATGAATTTCACTTACAAAAAAAAATTTCTTTAAAAATGAAAACGGTAACGTTTAAAGTAAGCCCTCAAATTTTATTTTATTTACAATGGCTCATTTGATATAAACAATCAAACCTTGGTTAATTTTCACCCATAAGATACACAGTGGGTAAAGATCACCCAGGTGTGTTTTTTTTTTTACTGCACGCAATTTCGAAGCGCCCCCTTCTGAGTCCGTTCGAGCCAGCCACGTACCTCTTTAGAAGCGTAGCAGTGAGCATCGTAAATCAGGCTCGGGTGCATTTCACCCAATGTGTATCCTACGTCAGAAAAACGCACTTGACGAAAAAATTCATTTTGGTTAAAAACCGAAATGATACAGTGTTTGTTAGAGTATTATTTAAAGAATATTAAAGAGGGATCTGCGGTTAAGTTTTTTGTGACTATTTGAGTGATTTGAGAGCTGAAAATTGAAAAAGACGGTTTGGAACGCTCGTCAATTTTGGAGCAGACAACACTATTAAATTGCAAAGGTATTAATTGAAGGGTCCACGATCTAAACCTGTTAACTGACATTTCAGAAATTTTACACGGCTAACTAAAATCGTTCCGCTGACCTATGCATTAGATACCAAAACGCGATTTTCGAAAATCCATTAAAACACACACACTGTAAGGAATTTTGTCGTTACGTCTGCGGCAAGGATGGGTAAGTAAAATACCCTAGGTAATTTACTTCGATTTTTACGCTAAATTACTAGGTATTTTACGTAATACAACGAGAATGAGAATATTACCGAGAAATAAATTCTTTGAGAATTTATGAGAATCTCAACATTTATTTTAAATAATAGAAAATTGAATTTTTTCGTTAACTTTTCGGTTGAAAATTCAACTCTTTTTTTGAAAGTTTGTCTTTTTTATTTTGAAGTTTACCTGCTTTAGCAGAAATTAAATCTTTTTTTGATAAAAATGCAACTGTTTGGTTATAAATTAAGCTATTATACTATTTTCTTTAAACGGAACTATTTCGTAGAAAATTTACTTTTTGCTTAAAATTTATATTTTGGATTGAAAATTCAATTTTTTCGTAGAAACTTATTTTTTTGTCATAAAAATTAAATTTTTGATGTTACTGAGTTAACTGGAATCCTTTTTGGATAAAAACTCAACGTTTTTTGTAATAAAAAATTCTTATACTTTAAGATAAATTTAATATTTTTTGATAAAAATGCAACTATTTGCTAGAGAATTCAACAATTTTGTTTAATAGTCATCCTTTTTCATTAAAAATTCGTCTTTTTGAATTAGAAATTCAATTTTTTGGGTAGAAACTTTTTGGTTAAAAATCGTTCTTCTTTGCTTCATTATTAAACTAATTTGTTTAAAACATTTGGTTGAATCGCTTTGTTAAGAAATCACTTCTTTGGTTAAAGATTTATATTTTAAGTTGAAAAGTTATGTTGTTGGTTAAAAGTTTAATTATCTTGTTATAAATTAATCTTTTTTAATTGAAAAATCAACTACTTGGTTCAAAGTTAAACTACATTGTGAAATTTTGTTAATTAGAGGCTTATATCTGGTTGAAAATTAAACTGTTTAGTGGAAAATACTTCTTTTTTGTTTGTTTAGAATTCATTTTTAACAGAAAATGGAACTATTTAATTTCTTGAGATTGATCTTTTTTACTTAAAAATTCGCGTTTTTTTACGTAAAAAAATTATTTTTTAGTTAGAAATTTCTTTTTTTTGCGTAAAAATGCATCAGTTTCGTGTAAAATTAATTTTTGAATGAACAGTCATATTTTTTGTTTGAAAATTGAATTTTTATAAAGAAAACTTGTCTTCTGGTTTGAAGGTTCAATAATTTAGATAAACTTTTATTTGTTTTTGAATAAAAAATCTTTATTTGTTAGAAATTCGTCTTTTTATTTTTAAATTATTTTCTTTGTATAAATTTCATTCTTTTTTATTAAAATGTAAATTATGACATGCAAGCTCGGAGTGTTTTTTTTTTATACTATTTCACTTTAGTTGACATTATTATTTTTTAATTAACAATATTGGCATTACCAGAAATTCAAAAAAGTGAGTTTATGCTGTTTTACGGTTTTACACATCACCCTGGAACTATGAGTTGAAAATTTCCACTGAAAATGTACAATGTGTTGGCCGTGTGGAGGCGCCACCTATGCAATTGGCCTATGATCGTTGCAAATGCATGGGAAAATAAAAATATTGGATTTAATAACACCGTAGAAAATAATTTACTGACAGTGTTAAATAATCTTCGAGTGTTTTGAATGATCTTTTTGACATTTTCCATTTCTTAAGCGAAAGAAAACTAAAAAAATTACTTTTAAATCAAATATTTGCAGTGTTGAAATTTGGAATAAAATGGTGAAGTGCGTTTGTTTTGATTCTAAATCAGGATAAAGAAGTAATCGGCAGCTGGACAAAGTTAAAAAAATTAAATTTTTCAAAGCATTAAATAATCCAAATGTTGTTCAAGAATGGCAAATGCTATTTTAAGAGATGATATCAAACTGAAGTTTTGTGGCAACAATGTTACATATAAAGCCTATAGGTACATCTGTTGTTTTCAAATTTTTTCTCTTTTTAAAAATATCAATTTATTGTTAATATTATTATATTTTGAGAAACTTCAAATTTATTCATATTTTATTTTAGAAGGTTAATTGTAAGTTTTGAAGGTTTTAAAATATGTCGAAAGAGAATCTGAAAGATTTTAAAATATTTTTTTGAATCGTAGAAGTGTCAGTATTAAAAAGAATCGAAAATAATTGAAATCTTAAGAAGATTCGCCAAATTCAAAACGAAATGTACAATTTTGAAGATTTTGAACAAAAAATTAAAAGCTTTTTAGGAATTCTTAAAAGTTTTAAGAGAACCATAACATTGCCTTAAGATTCATAGTAAAATTCCAAATGATATCTTTATTTTGAAAAAGGGATTGTAAAAGAAAATTTAATTAGAATTAATAAATTACAAAAAATTCTATTATGTTTTATAAATATTTAAAAGTATTTAAACAATTCAAAGTTAATTTTTATGTTAAGAAAAATTTCATTTTTTTTAATTTTAGATTGTTGAAGATTTTGAAAAAGGAAGGTGAATTAAAATTACGAAAAGTTTCAAGAATGAGAACATATTCTTTACATTCCCAGAAAATGTTGAATTCTTTTTTATTATGAAAAATTAACTTTAGTATAATGTTCTAAACGATTTCCAAGTATTTCCAAAAAATTTTGGAAAAAGAATCTTGAAGTCTTTGAGGGAAATTTTGTTGTCTTCAGAAAATTTTAAGGAAAATTCGAAAAGTTTTCAAAGACATTTAGAACGTTAAGATATCTTAAAAAGATTTTTTTTTAATGGGTAGATTGAAAATTTTTTTAATTTTTCAAATAAATGTAGATTTTTTTCAATTTTGTAAAAAAGAAGCTTTTAATGAATTCGAAAAGGTTTTGAGATAATAGAACAATATTCTCTGTATTCTTAGAAAAATATAAAGTTATTCTTTGGAATATTTTAGAACAATTTTTTTTTATTTTGAAGATTTAAAAAAAATTGAAGTTAAAGAATTTTCAAGTTTAAAAAAAATTAACTAAAATTATACATTGTAAACCCAAGGGAATTTTAATGATATTTTTTTTAAATCAAACATAAACTAAAGTTATTTCATGATAAAAAATAAACGTTGTTAAAAATTATTGATAAAATCGAGGAAAATATTTTATTGTGAATTATAAGTAGTTTTGGAAAAGAACTCAAGGTGAATTATTTACTAGGTATTTTAGGGTAAAGTCCCATGATTGCAGAATTGCGTTGCGTAATGCGTCAATTCACTAGACATTTTAGCCAATAATATTCTTCTAATTATTCAGAGAAACACTGTGATTGGCTGAAATGTCTAGTGTTTTGACGCGTTGCGCAAAACGCAACGCAATTCTGCAATCATGGCACGCCACCCTGACTTGTTTTCTACGTAAAATATATAACTTAGGTACTTTCGTAAAAAACTTCCGGTTGCGCGTAACTACCCGTCCCGGGTTTGCGGGGTATTAAGGGCATGTGATACTCACAGTTTCCCCGGCTTTTTTTCCTCAAAATTAAAATTTTTTAAACTGAATTCGGAGATGCTATAAAATATCATAACGGACGTCCCCGGACTCTTTTTTGAGGGATAATAACGAAAAAAATTGATTGTGCTAAATAAAAATTTTATGCGTATGTGTAGTTTGGAAGTAACGCTCGGGTGAATTGTAACATACATAACCTCGAAATATACTCGCACTTGTTAGCAATATCAAAAATTTTTTGATAAAAAACAAAAAAAGTGTGTGGGGACGTCCGTTAGCATGTTCGCTGTTATTTTCCCAGATTTTGAAGGCAAAATATTTCTTATCCTACGAAAAAAGCCGGCGGAATCTAACACTGAAAAAATCAATACTATATCCTAAGCGCTATGCAAATTAATCACATTTTGCTAAATAAAAACATTTTTTAATTAACCTACGAAAAAAGTGTGTGGGGACGTCCGTTAGCATGTTCGCTATCATTTCCCAAATGTTTAAGACAAAATATTTATCATTCTATAAAAAAAAGCCGGAGGAACCTAAAACTGGTAAAATCGACAATTTTCTAAGTATCACATGCCCTGAAGAGCATATAAAAAATGTTCCAGAAAATACAAAAACAACAATTTAAAAAAAAATGTCAGTTAACAGGTTTAGACCGCTAACCCTTCAATTATTATTTTTATACATTTTAAATGAGTAAATTATAACATATTTATTGGTCAAATATAATATATGTATTTAAAAAATATTATTTTGTGTACAGATGATGACGGGTCGTAGGCAACGCCAAGCGGAGCAGATCGAAGCGTTATATTCGGAGAAAATAGAGACTAGGGAAGGCTCGAGGTCGAGAGGACGAAACCAAGAAAATGAGAGTGAGACCGATGATGCCACCGAGCATAGAAGCTCCACTGAATCAGAAACCGACGCTAATGGCTCATCCAATGCTGAAAGTGAGCGGGAAGACGAGGAACAGCCAGCGGCGTCATCACCCGGTAAGAAGGCTTGCATTAAAAAATATTAAAAAATGGTTAATCCCAAGATTGCCTTTTCTGTCCTTCGTTTTTAATCCTCATAAGGCGGGGAAAATAATAAAATTCCAATCCCTTTGACAGCTGTTCGTTAAAATCTACTAAAAATAACACCTTAATTAACTAATTATCAAATTTCACCTTAATAGTTTCCAAATATATTTCATACCTAGTAGAATTTTTTTTATTCTTATCGAAATTGAAAATGTAATTAGGATAATTTTCAAGTCTTTTTGGCGTGTACAAGAAAATTTGACAAAAAATTCTAAAACTCATAAACAAATTTTATTTCACATTTCGAAAGAAGCTCAAACTTTTTGAATTCTTGTATAATCGAAGAATTTAACTGAGATAGTTTCTAAATATATTGTATATCAGGTGAAAACTTTGAATGGGATTTTCTAATCTATCCATATATTATTTTTTTTCTATTTTTAAAAAATTTTCAAAATAATAAAGTGCAAATTTCCGCATCTAAAAGTTCCCGCCAACTTCCCATTGGCTACTGAAATAGGTACCGCCCCCAGCGTAATGCGCATGCCTTACTGGCATTTTTCGATCATGCCAGTTCCACACGATAGGAGATATCTAGCTAAAAGTTTGTAATATTTAGACCAACTGTGTTGCTTACCTCGTATGTGTATCGTTTATGCATGTACGCTGTATTTTTACCTTCAATAAAAATGTAATCGTTTACGCAAAAGATTTTTTTTTTAATTTTTATATGTTTTTAAAAGACTTAATTTACTTGTTTAATATTGGCCACATTACGCGTGCCACGTGTATGACATGTACATGATATTATTAAAAATTATGGCCAATTAGGGCACATAATTTTCGATTGTCGTCTTACTTGTCGTTTATCCTGCCGGTTTTCTTGTGGTCGAGAAAAAACTACAAGGAAAAAAGCCAAAAAAAAAATATTGCATGTTTGGCAATTTTTCCCTATCATATATTTTCGTAAGGGATTCAAAATATTATTTTTTAACAGAGTCATCTGTGTGGAAATTGATCCTGACATTGTAAAATTACCGATATTTTTTTTTTTTTTAATGCTTTTTACCTCATTATTAATCGAAAAATAGTAAATAGAAGTAGCGAGTTAAAAGGGATCGAAATTGTTCTATTTCTTCCTTGTTTTGTGGTGTCCACAAAAGCATTCAGAAAAACAATTTTTTCGCTGGGTATAAAAAGGGATTTAATTTAAGAGATAACTTCTTTTGCTGTGGAGATTCAAAACGGGAGGACAAAAAGGCGATCCAGATGTATTCAATATTTTGCATGTTCCTAGGAAAAAAGAATCCATTGAAAAGACGACTCTGTGAATTGCGTATCTGTCATTTGTAGATTCAGAAAGTTAAAACAGAATCAGTTTGCGACTATGTGAATCGGTTATTTTATCAAGCAGCTTCGAATCTGCCATGTACTGCAATGACCATTTCAAGCAAGGTTATATTGAATCTGTTTCCGTCTTTTTGAATGAGGCCGACTTTTTTGTGGTTAAGCTGCCATATTTCACACGATTTTTAAAATTTATAAATTATCGAAAGATTAAAAGAAATTATGCGCAGGTCTACTAGATTCCTTTCGCTATTTCAGTTACTAGTCTTTTACGGCATATAAGTTAGTCAATAAAATTATAACGACTAAAAGTCTTGAAAAGACAAATCGGCGCCAATTTTGGAATTCTAGTGACAGATACGCAATTCAAAAGACTGAAACGCATTAAGGGCATGTGACACAGCTAAATACCTGTATTACCGACCACAGTTTTTCAGTTCACTGAATGTTTTTTTTAACCTAAGAACTTTTTTTGTAAGTAAAATATCGAGCGGAAACTTCGGGAAATGTATTAGAGTGCAATAAAGTACGTTTAGGTACTGCATTTTGGTAGAAACTTCACTGAAAATTATTTCATCTTTTTTCTGAACCTCAACATTTTTTGAACGTTCGAACTTTTTTTATACATAAAATATCAGTCTCAAACTTTGAGAAATGGAAGAGCCGAAAGAAAACTACGTTTAAGTACAAAGCTTAATAATAAAAGATGTAAAAAAATATATTTTGACAATCAATTCCAACGGCATCAGCCGGTAACGTTGTACACGAAAATACGAAACCTGGCGGCCACTAGGCGAGGCTCTAGAGATTTCGTATTTTCGTGAACAACGTTACCGGCTAATGCCGTTGGAATTGATTGTTAAAATACATTTTTTTACATCTTTTATTATTAAGCTTTATACTTAAACGTAGTTTTCTTTCGGCTCTTGCATTTCTCAAAGTTTGAGACTGATATTTTATGTATAAAAAAAGTTCGAACGTTCAAAAAATGTTGAGGTTCA
>NC_046661.1:141364078-141388691 GCF_010883055.1 Belonocnema kinseyi | reverse complement strand
TTTCCACAAAAATGAAAATCTTTAAAAACTGAATTCGGAGATGCTATAAAATATCATAACGGACGTCCCCGGACTCTTTTTTGAGGGATAATAACAAAAAAATTTTCTTGTGCTAAATAAAAATTTTATGCATATGCATTATTTTGAGGTTAGGTCGTTTTTCATCTCTGCCTTTCCGATAATCTGGAAATTATTTATGAAATAAACTTTTTTGATTGCCTGCAAACAAGGTTAGTTCCGGGAGATTAGTTACTATGTTTATTTGTAAGTCCAAAGTTTTCGGCCAAAACTATTGTGTAGTTTGGAAGTAACGCTTGGGTGATTTGTAACACACATAAGCTCGAAATATACACGCACGTTGTTAACATCAAACATTTTTTGATAGAAAAACACAAAAAACGTGTGGGGACCCCCGTTAGCATGTTCGCTATCATTTTCCAGATTTTGAAGGCAAAATATTTCTTATCCTAGGAAAAAAGCCAGGGGAATTTAACACTGAAAAAATCGATACTATTTCCTAAGCGCTATGCAAATTAATCACATTTTGCTAAATTAAAACTTTTTTTAATTAGCTTACGAAAAAAGTGTATGGGGACGTCCGTTAGCATGTTCGCTATCATTTCCCAAATTTCTAAGATAAAATATTTATTATTCTAGAAAAAAAGCCGGGGAAATCTAAAACTGATAAAATCGATAATTTTCTAAGTATCACATGCCCTTAAACAGAAGTGAGTGGATTTTTGTTTCCTGGGTTACCACTGGATGTATGCAATTTTCCAATACTTTTTAATGCAAGCCTTCTTACCGGGCAGGTGGCAGCGGCAGAGCAGGTGAGCCAAAAAAGAAACGCAGCCGCTCTTCTTACTTGAACACTAAAAGTGGTCTCGAATGGAGTTTAAATGCTCCGGACGTAAAACATAGTATAACCTCTAATACAAACCATACTCCTTCGACGAAAGGGGCAGCTGCTGATGCATCTACACCTTTAGAAGCGTGGAGTTGTTTATTTACTAATGACATTTTGGATATAATACTTTTGCATACCAATGAACAAATTGAACGGGAGATTAATGATTGTAAAATGGCTAATATTGAATTGCAATCCACTCATCGAAAAACTGACCTACTCGAATTAAAGGCATTCATCGGGTTGCTTTACTATGCCGGCGCTCAAAAAGTTACTAAATTAAATTCTCAGGATAAATGGGGCCCTCATAGTTTTCCGTTATTCAAAGCAACGATGTGTCGCAATAGATTTTTATTTTTGCAAAGTTGTTTAAGATTTGACGATAAAGGGACACGTGCTGAAAGAAAAAAATACGATCGTTTTACTCACATTCGTGAAATATGGGAACTGTTTATAAAAAACTGTACAGATAATTATGAACCAGGTCAAAACTGTACTATTGATGAACAACTTTTTTCCTTTCGTGGACGGTGTATTTTTAAAGTGTATCTTCCAGCAAAACCCGATAAATATAGTATAAAAATTGTTTCTTTAAACGATTCTGTTACACATTACATGATCAATGCGATGCCTTGTGTTGGCACAGTTGCAAAAGAACCAACTGAAACTGTACCCGATTATTATGTTAGAAAATTAAGCGAATCTTTATATGGTAGCGGGCGAAATATTACATGTGATAACTGGTTCACGAGTGTTCCGATATGTGATAAATTAAAAAAAGATTATAATTTAACTTTAGTGGGAACTATAAAAAAAAGTAAACGTGAAATCCCAACTCAATTTAAGCAAGTGCCTAAAAATGGAAGTAATGTACAGTTTGCTTACGCTGATGGAAAAGTTTTAGTTTCTTTAAATCCAAAAAATAAAAAAATTGTATTACTTCTATCTTCACTTCATACCAACGGCCAGATCGATGCTGAAACAGGAATGCCCGAGATAGTTGTTTTTTATCATAAAAGCAAAGATGCTACTGACAGTTATGATAAAAAATGCCATCACTACTCTGTAACGATGCGAACTTTTCGATGGATATTGCGTATGTTCTTTGCTATGTTAGATCAAGCAGGTGTTAATTGTTTTATTTTGTACTCATTGAATTCTGATAATGCGGCTTTGAACAGACATGATTTTCTTGTACAGCTAAGTATGGAATTGATTAAACCTTATTTGCTTCAACGGCGTGCACGGCCATCTCTTCGGCGTAACATAACAACTTTAATAGGAGAATTTTTAGATAATAAGGAGATTCCAGAAGACCAAGACATTCGCTACTACATTGGTGAAAATAAGCTTGATAAGCCAAAGCGGTGTGGTCTTTGTCATGCTTCTTCAGATAGAAAAACTAATTACAAATGTTTAAAATGCGATCTACCAATGTGCAAAGAACACACCGCCAAGATTTGCGTTGTATGTAGCATTAACGAATAAACGAGTATTGTACATTCAATTATACTTCTAATTAAATATAAGGATATTTGTTGAATTTTTGAAACATTTTTTTTTTTAATAAAAACAACTTCTTAAATAAAATATCTTTTTTTTCCTGAAAACCCTAAACTACACGCAATTTTTTAAAATTTTTATTAATTTTATTTATAATCAGCATAATTCATGATAATAATTTATCGAAAAAGTCCATTATTGATATCAACAGAATTGCTTTTTCCGAAAAAATAGTCAACTTTTTAATTTTACCTCAATTTTAGAACTTTACAGAAAACTGCTATTTTCAATTTGCAAGAAATAAAGGTTTTAGACTGAACGATAAAACCCATAGTGCCTTCTTAAAGTTTAACTTTGCATTAATCACCTGTAGTCTCAAAATATAAATTTTTTATAAAAATACTACAAGCATTTAAAAAAAAGAGACTGTTTGAGAACAAAATTTTTGGTCGAGTTTCAAAAAAATATTCTTTACTTAATAATTCTATGAAAAACATGTTTTTCATTTTTACCAAAAAATTTCCTATCGTTTAAAAAAATATATTAAATGTCTTAAATTTAATCCCGAGATATAAGCTTTCAAAGTATGCCCGGGTATATATCGCCTATGTGTGTATCTTAAGTCACTTTTTGATGGTGTATATCTTAAGGGTTAAAAAATTGTTTATCTTCCAAATTGAATTGGTTAAAACTGGAATATCCGGATCATTCGGTACGAGATAAAAGTGATTATTTGCTTCATTATTGACCTAGCCTGAGTTGTTATTATTGTTATTATTGTGCACACTCATTAAAAAATATAGAATCTTCACTGTACTACATGTTCTTTGACTTCTTCTTATAAATTTCGCAGATGAAACTTACCTATTTAATTATTTATAAGCTTCGCCTATGCAACACAATACAAATGTCAGCCGTCCTGATTGGAGCGCCAACTGTCGGATTAGTTCATAAGCCCGAAGCTAAGAATATCGAAAAAGTGGGGCGATTCATGAATAATCAGAACGCGGATATCTCTGGCATGCGCAGTAGTGATTCCTGCATATTTTTGGGGTTAAATAACCTAAAACTACATAGGAATCACTACTGCGCATGCCAGAGATATCGGCGTTCTGGCACCACTGTCTCCACAGTGTCGATAAGTTTATTTTTCGGAAATTTTCAGTCGACCCTATTTTTCACCACAAGTGTATTTTGATATTAATTTTCATTTTGAAAAAACTATATAATTAAATAATAAAATCATCACACATTTTTAAAATGGATTTTTAAATTGAATTGAATAAGTTTTAGAAAATGAAGAATACTTACAAATACGCTTACAGTGAAAAATATATTTTTTCTAAGCTATTAAATAAATAGTGTTTTGTCAAACATTTTCCCTGCAAGAAATTAAGAATTACTTTTTTTTACCGGGATTATCGTTAATGAGTCTCCAGTTTTTGGAGACAGTTGTCATCCCTGTACGTTAGAAATCCTCTGCATATTATAGGTACAGTTGTGTCAATACTTCCCACTGTTTTTATTGGTTACGATTAAACCGAAACCAAGGTTGATGAAAAGCGCGCGATTTTTGAACCAAATTTAACAATAACTACAATTTTTAAGAATAAAATGAGGAAGAATATAACATAAAATATAAGCCAAGAAAGACTGTATGAGATATAAGCCAATAAAAATATTTATAAAAAATAAGAAAATAAACTATTGCATTTTGTGTTAGAAGTTACTTTTTTTTAGATGAAAATTCAGATATTTTCATTAAAATTAATCTTTTTGGTATAAAATTCATTTCGTTAGTTGAAAATTTAACTGTTTTGTTAAAAAATCATTTTTTAAGATATGTTTCATTTTTTGAATTGAAAATTTAACGTTTCCATTTTTGTAGAAAATTATTTATGTTCGTGGTGGAAAATTCGTAATTGTGGGGTGAAAGATTCATAATTTTGATTAAAAATGTATTTCTTTGGTTAAAAATTGATTTATTTGTTTGAAAATTCGTCTTGTTTATTTAAAAACATTTTTCTAGCTAATTGGTTATCTATTTCATGTTTTATTTAAAATTTTTATTTTAAAAATTCAACTATTTTTATGAAAATTTATATACATATTTAGTTGAAAACGCATCTTTTTTGATGAAACATTAATATTCTTGATTAAAAATGTTATTGCTTTAGTTTTTGTTTCGTTAAACACCGAACTATTTTGTAGAAAATTATGCGTTTGTTGGTTAAAAATAATTTCTGTAACTAATAATTGACATATTCAATTTTTGATTGAAAATTTATCTTTTTTCAGATGAAAATTCAACTATTTGGTTAAAAGTTCATGTATTTTGTATTTGGCTAAAAATTATTATTTTTTAAACTTAAAATACAACTATTCGATTTGTGGTTTAAAAATGATCTCTTTAATTAAAAATTTAACTGCAAATTCAACTATTAAGTTAAAAATTTACGTATTTTGTAGAAAAGTAATGTTTATGGTGGAAACTTAACCTTTTTGCTTGCAAATTCGTCTTTTATTGGTAGAAAATTAATCTTCTTAATCTATTCAGGTTTTGGTTTAAAAGTTATCTTTTTGAGATATAAAAGTTAGCCATTTGAATGCAAATGTATGTATTTTGTCAAAAGTTAATTTTTTTTTGTAGAAAATCAAATTTCGTTTTTAAAATTCATTTTTCTCGGTGGAAGATTAACCATTTTCGCTAAAAATTTCTTTCTGTGACTGAAAATGTATTTGTTTTGTTGAAAATTTGTCTTTTAGATACAAAAAAAATCTTCTTCGTTGAAAATTCATCTTTATGGTTAGAAATTCAACTATTTGTTTAAAAATTCAGTTCTTGGGGTAAAGATTTATAAATTTAATTTTTGGTAAAAAGTTTATCTTTTTCGTTAGAACTTTAACCAATTGTTACAAATTCATTTTCTGTTAGGCAAAGTTAAAAATTTTAGTTCAAATTCATCTTTTTTCTTGAAGATTGGGTTGAAAAATTTTTTTAATCTATATTTTAAAATTCGAAATTGAACTATTTCGTTGAAAAATCGACATTATCGGTTGAAAATTAATTTTTTTACTAAAGAAATTCACCATTTCACCTTTGGTTTAAAATATAAAATTTATCTTATATTTATTTGAAAATACGACTTTCTAGATAGAAAATTAATCTTTTTGGTTGAAGATTCTTCATTTTAATAGAAAATAATTTTTTTTCTTTGGAAATTAATTTTCTGAAATGAAAATATAAATATTCTATTTTTGGTTGAAAATTTAACTTTTTTACAATCTCATCATTTATGATTGAGAAACTATTAGAATTGTCGGAAATTTGACATTACACTTTTTCAACGGATCTCCACGTTTTGAGACCCCCTGAATCCGATAATCAGCTTTTCACGATGGCGCCTGTCTGTCTGTCCGTCCGTAAACACGATAATTCTCGAAAAAATAAACGAATTAAATTCATCTTTGGCACACTTTTTTCAGGTGTTAAAAGAAAGGACGAGTTCGTGAACCAGCCATTTTTGATTAAAATTCAAAAAGTGAGCGCATTTTGAAAATTTTTTAGACCACTTTTTTCTGAATTTGAAAATTCTATGTGCAGATATTTATAGTATTAAAAAGAACAAACAATTTATCCTAATGACTTTTTTTGGTAAAAAGAAAATTCTCAGAGTTATAGCGTTTACAAAATTTTTTTAATCAACCGAAAATCAGAATTTGAAGCCGAAAAACGTACGATATGAAAAAAAGTCAAGAGGAGAAAAACATTTTTTTTTGAAAGCTCTAAAAGATTATCATAAAAAATTTTTGGATTTTCTTTAAAAATCGAAAGTTCAAATTTTGATTGCACAAAAAATAATGGAAAATAAAAAATTCCATTTTGTGGACACACTATGTAGGATAAGAAAAAAGATGAATTAACAAAAATGGTTATCCCAAAAAAGATCTACAACTTCGTTAAGAATCACTTCTTGATAGGACGCGTACTTTTTGTTTTATTCGTGAAAAATAACGTTGGAAAAAATAAAATAAAAAAAATAAAATGTGTGGAAAAACGACGAAAGTTACGAGAAAAAAATCCAACAAAACCTGTTTACAAATGTCTGTTGGAAATAGAGCGCGCTGCGCGAGTATCACGATGAGAATGTGTACCTCAAAGCCTACAGAGCTTTGAGAAACTTAATCTTTGACTATACTAAATTAAGTAGATAATTCAGAATGTCAAGACGCATATAAATACTGCCATCTAAAAGAGATCTTTCTGATAAAGTTTTTTTCAAGCATTCCAAATGCAAAGAATAAATATTCAAGCGCGAAGCGCGAGGTAACCTATAATAGAGCGCGAATCGTTTTTGTTGGTAAAAAATATATTATTTTTGGTAGAAAACTCACATATTTAGTTTAAAGTAATTTTTATGAAGATTTACCATTTTAATTTAATGTTCAGGTTTTTGCTTGAAAACTTATCTAAATCTAATACTTTTCTTTGCTTTTACTAATTTTGTTTTGGTTCAAAATATAAATTCTCTTAATCAAGAATGTAACTATTCGATTTTTTGTTTGAAAGTTACCTATTTTAGTTAAAGATGCAGGTACTTTATTAAAACTTTGTATTTTTTGGTCAAATAAGTTTTGTTCTGGACATTTTTTCTTATTTCTAAACACCGCTCGAATAATAGATTTTTTTAGAAGAAGTTCCATAAAAAAAACTTTTTTATCCAAAAATAAAATGGTTCATTTCTATTTTGACAATAGTTATATTTTCTACTGGAATAGTTAAATTTTTAGTAGAAAAAATAATTTATTTTGAACAATTTTTCCAACCAGAGATAAACATTTGAATTAAAATTATGGAATATTCAACTAAAATGATAAATTTTTAAATGGAATACTGAAATTTTTGACCGAAATGAAGAATTTTTAAACAATAAGTTTAACTTTATAATAAAAAAAAATAATGTTGTATATCATTCATATATATTTCCATGGATGTAATGAACAAATCAAACTTTTGCGCCCTGCTGGACTAATTTTTCTAATTTTGGACTAATTTTTTCAATTTTTGGAGACAGTTTCCATCCTTGCACGTAAATCACGTACATGACGTACAGTACTTTCTCAACCCTGATATAGAACAGCGCCAAAATGAATACGTTCTCAGCCCTGCTGCTCATCTGCAGCCATTTTGTTTGTCATACCACGCACGCACCCTCGACTCCAAGCCAAGTAAACCCGTAATCGTCACTAACTAATTTGTTCTCATTGCTGCTGCTGCGTACAGTGTAGCACACCAAAAGGATCAAATTACTTTTCCCAAAGTTAAAATGTCTCACGGAGGAAGAAATGAGTGCAGAATTTACGTCGGAAATTTGCCACCCGACATCAGAACCAAGGACATCCAGGATCTCTTCTACAAGTTCGGAAAAGTAACGTTTGTTGACTTGAAAAATCGCAGGGGACCTCCATTCGCCTTCGTCGAATTCGACGACCCAAGGTTAGCTTCATTTTCATTCCATTTCACCAATTTCCCTGGCTTTCAAAGATAAATACCTCTTATTCTTTGGCTCCGATTCTTTCAAAGTCGAGGCATTTCCTGACTTTATCTACTTTTTTAGCTTACTAACCTTCGATTTAGGGAACGCTTTTTTACTCTAATTCGATCAAGCCTCATCGCGTGATGGTTGGCTTTCACTGTTTATTGATTGTCTTCAGTTTTGTTGAAAAATTTGCGTGACTGGTGATTTAAATTCATGAATTTTTTTACGGAGACGCGAATGGTGCTTTTAAATTCTGGCAATTTTAAATTTCTTTTTTTTTTGAAATTAATTAAACATTTATTGTTTAAATAAAAATGATCAATACTATTGTATGGTCGCTTTCAATTTTGGAATATTAAAAGAGCTTTTCAGTTTTTTACTGATTCCAAATCAAATGATAGGGTGTAATCAATATGCATGAGTCACGGTCTTCTCTTATCTAAGCATTCTCTTATCACTAAAGTACTCAATGCTTATGAGAACAAAAAATTTGTAAACTCTTAGAAATCTTGATTATATACCTGAATTTGAAGTTATTTTGATTATTCTGTTTAAAATTCAACTATTTTGGAAAATATTGCATGTTTTTGGGATAAAAATCACAATGGTTTGGTTGAAAATTATACGAATTTAATTGAAAGTTCATTTATTTCGTTGAAAGTGTATGTACTTTGTGAAAAATTCGTCGTGTTTGTGGAAAATTAATCCTTATGTTTGAAAATTCATCAATTCAGTTGAAATTTATTTTCTTCTTTAAAATTCAACAATTTGGATGAAAATTTGTCTTTTTGGTTGAAAATTTAACCACTAGATTCAGAATTCCTTTAAAAATTTAACTATTTGTTTGTAAATCGTGTTAATTTAAAAATTCGGAAGTTACTTCTGATTGCAGTATAACTCAAGTTTTTCATTTTTTTAAAAATAATTTTGGTCAATTTAGAATTTTTTATCTTTGTGGAAAATACGTCTTTTTTGCAGAAAATTAATCTTTATGATTGAAAATTCATCAATTCATTTTAAATTTATTTTCTTGTTTACAATTCAACAATTTCGATGAAAATTTGTCGTTTTTATTGGAAATTCAACTATTTTGTTAAAAATTAATTTCTATGGTTGAAAATTTAACCATTAGATTCAGAATTCCAATTAAATCATAATTCATTATTGAATTTTTTCTTTATTTGAAAATCTATTTAATTTGTGGAAAATACATCTTTTTTGTAAAAAAATTTATCTTTATGGTTGAGAAATCTCTTTTTGGTACAAAATTCAACTATTCTATTTGAAGATACATGGGTTTGGTTAATAATTTATCATTTTTTTTTTTTTTTTTTTTGTTGAAGATTCATTCTTTTATTTAAAAATTAATTTCTGTGGTTGAAAATTGAACTTTTTGTTTTGTTAAGAATTAGATTTTTAACAGAAAAATGAACCATTCTACTGTTTATTAAAATTTTTTTGTTTCTTGTTCAAATTTGAACTATTTGGTTGAAAATTGATATTTTTTATTTATAAATTAGACTAAAAATTTATCTACTTTGTGAAATAATCGCCTTTTTCCAGAAAATTAATCTTTCTGGTTGAAAAATCTTTTTTTTTTTGCATAAAATTCATAAATTTTAATATTCCATTTTTTTTTAAATTGATCTTTTCTAGTTCAAAATTCAAGAATTTGGTTAAAAATTGATATTTTTTAATTGAGAATTCAACTATTTTGGTGATACATTATTTTTTTTATTATAAAGTTAAACTTATTGTTTAAAAATTCTTCATTTCGGTCAAAAATTTCAGTATTCCATTTAAAAATTTATCATTTTAGTTGAATATTCAATAATTTTAGTTCAAAAGTTTATCTCTGGTTGGAAAAATTGTTCAAAATAAATTATTTTTTCTACTAAAAATTTAACTATTCCAGTAGAAAATGTAACTATTGTCAAAATAGAAATGATCCATTTTATTTTTGGATGAAAAAGTTTTTTTTATGGAACTTCTTCTAAAAAATTCTATTATTTTGTTCATTCAAGTGTTTTTTTTTCTACGTTGAAATTCAATCTTTGTTGTTTGAAAAAGCAATAAAATAACCTTTGTCGATAGAAAATTTAATAATTTGGTTAGAAATTCATCTGTTTAGGCCAAAGTTTAATTTTTTAGGTTTAACATTCGTTTATTTTACTACTTTTTTATTTAAAAAACAATTATTTGTCGAAACTTCAACTGTTTTTTTTTTGTTTTTTGAAGTTTAATCTTTTTTTTTCCAAAAATGCGATCGTTATAGATTGAAAAATAACCTTTATGGGTTAAAAAATTCAATACTTTGTTTAAAAATTCAACTATTTTGTTAATAATTCAACTTTTTTGCTTAACATTCGTCTGTTTAGGGAAAAAATTTCGTGGTTCGATTAGAAATTCACCTTTTTTAAAAAGAAATTTCACTTTCTTCTAAAAAAATCTATTATTTGTTTAAAAATCAACCTTTTTTTAAAGTTTAATCAATTTTGTTTGAAAATTCAAGAATTTGGTTGAAAATTTATATTCTTTGTTAAAAAATTCCATTTTCTTTTAAAAAATTTAATTATTGGTAGAAAATAAAACTGTTTTTTTTTTCTTGGTTGAAGTTTAATCTTTTTTGTTTGAAAATTCGATCGTTATAGGCTGAAAAATAACTAAAAAAAAAATTAATTTTTAACAAAAAATGAAAGTTACATTTTTTGTAAACAAAAAAAAAAGGAATTAATTACCATTTTTATTTGTTTTAATCTCGAAGTTTGGGAGAAAAAAAAAAACTTTTCAAGAAAATACATAAATTTTAACGACATATTTAAATTTTGAATTAAAAAAAAAATCAATTTTCAACAAAAAAAGAAGTAGTTACATTTTTCCTTTCGTAAAAAATGAATTAATTTTCATATTAATTTTTTTTTCATCTCGATGTTTAAAAAAAAAAGAAGAATTTTTAACAGTAAGATTAATTTTCAAACGAAAAGATTAATTTTCTACTGAAAAATACAATTTTTCAAGAAAACATATGAATTTTAACGAAATATTTAAATTTTGAACTAAAAAAAAAAAAATTAATTTTCAGCAAAAAATGAAATCGTTACATTTTTTGTAAAAAAAAAAAGAATAAATTTTCATTAAAATTTTCTTTCATCGAAATTTTGTACAAAAAAATGAATTTTCTACTTAAAAATACATATAAAATACTACTATAAAAATACCTTTATGGGTTAAAAATTTAATAATTTGTTTAAAAATTCAGCTATTTTGTTAAAAGTGTTTGATTAGAAATAAATTCCTCTTTCTTCTAAAAAAAATCTATTATTTGTTGAAAATTCAACTGTTTTTTTTTTTTTTTCTGGGTAAAAGTTTAATCATTTTTGTTTGAAAATTCAAGAATTTGGTTGAAAATTGATATTTTTTGTTAAAAAATTCCATTTACTTCTAAAAAATTAAATTATTTGGTTGTAATATTAAACTGTTTTCTTTCTTTTACATTTATTCGTTTTTGTTTTCATCTTTTTAGGTTTAAAATTCAAGAAATTGGTTAAAAATTCATCTCTTTTTGTTTAAAAAATTTTACTGTCTCCTAAAAAATGCAATTATTTTATTGATAATTCAGCCTTTTTTTGTTTGTTTGAAAATTCAATAATTTTGTTGAAAAATCATTGTTTTAGATTGAAAATACAACGATTTGGTTAGAAATTGAACTACTTTGTTTAAAGGTCATATTTTTAATCGATAATTCAACTTTATTTTGAACATTCGACTATTTGGACGGAATATTCTTTTTTTAAATATAAATAATAAATAAAGGTTGAAAAATAGCCTTTGTTGATAGAAAATACAATAATTTGGATAGAAATTCATCCGTTTAGTTCAAAATTTAATTTTTTAGGTTTAAAATTCGTCTGTTTGGGCAGAAAATTCCTCCTTCTGGATTGGAAATTTGACTTTTTTGGTTACAAAATTCCACTTTGTTATTTTAAAAACAATTATTTGTTAAAAATTTAACTGTTACTTTTTTGTTTGTTTATGTTTAATCGTTTTTATTTAAAAAATGCTTCATTAGGTTGAGAATTCAAGAATTTGTTTAAAAATTCTAATTTGTTCTAATAAATTCAATTATTTGTTGAAAATTCAACTGTTTTTTTTTCTTGGTTCAAGTTTAATATTTTTTTTGTGTAAAAATTCGATCATTATGTTGATAAATGATCTTTGTAGGTTGAATTTTGAATTTGTAGGTGAATTTTATAAATATTTAGAGGAAAAATTTGTCGAAATTCGATTTCAATAGTTTAGAAAAAAAAGTTAATATTCCATTTTCCATCCATTCAATTTCAAATTTTTTAAATTAAGAAAAAGAATAATTATTAATGATTTCAAATAATTTAAACGAAGTTGTGCACCGACAAACATTTTCTTACGATTTTTAGGGAAATTGAAAATAATTTTACATTTTGGAAAATAAAAGAATATTCAAAACGATTTAAAAATATTTCTAAAATTGTTAAAAGAGAATCTGGAAGATTTTAAGTATTTTTTTTTTTTAATTTGCAGCATTTGATACAAATTGAAGGAAAAATCGACTC
Source organism: Belonocnema kinseyi (assembly GCF_010883055.1). NCBI lineage: Eukaryota > Metazoa > Arthropoda > Insecta > Hymenoptera > Cynipidae > Belonocnema > Belonocnema kinseyi. The sequence goes on along the minus strand of NC_046661.1, from coordinate 141,376,152 downwards.
ATTTCAAAAGATATTTTGAAGTCCTAAACAAATTTTTAAAATAATTTTAAATGTCAATAAAGTTAAAACAACTTCTAGATTTCTCAAGATTTTGAAATAAAATTTTGAAGCTTTTCAAGTATGTTCAAACTATTTAAAATTAAAATAATTTAAGAATTGTTCTGTTTAAAAAAATTAATTTGTCCATTTTTATCGTTTCTAGCTTAAAATTGTTTAAAATAATATAATATAAAAAATGTAGAGTTCGTTGATTCCTTAATTTAAACAATTGACAATTATAACGTTGATTAAATTTTCACAATTTTTTTTTTCTGAATCTATTGATCTAATTTATATATAAAAGTAAAAAATTTTGCCGTTTGTCTAAATTTCATTTAAAATTGTTAAAATTGAAAAGTGTTAGTAGCTTCCATTTTATACGTGTTAATTATTGAGCATTCGAATACGACAATTTTCGATTAAAAAATATTTAAACTTCAATTTAAAAAGTTTAAAATTCAAGAGTTCCACTTTGAGTGCTTTAATTTATACCTACTTTATTTTTTATTTCTTCTGTTGGAAAATTGTTTAGCTTTAGAATTCGAATTTTTCAATTTTCTTGGTCCTGAAAAATGTTTGAGAATCGGGAAATGACTGGGAATATTTTTCTTGGATTAAAACGGCCGTCCAGCAACAAAAACGAACTTTTCGTTGTTGTTTTTCAGAGATGCAGAGGATGCCGTGCACGCGAGAGATGGCTATGATTACGATGGGTATCGTCTTCGAGTCGAGTTTCCGCGAGGAGGAGGTCCGAGCAACAATTTCCGAGGGGGTCGCGGAGGAGGCGACAGTGGCCGAGGAGGCGGCGGTCGAGGGGGTGACATGAACAATTCGCGAGGTCGAGGTCCACCGGCACGCCGTTCTCAATATCGGGTTCTCGTCACCGGACTGCCTCCTTCCGGAAGTTGGCAGGATCTCAAGGATCATATGCGAGAGGCTGGGGATGTTTGCTTCGCCGATGTTTACAAAGATGGCACTGGGGTCGTTGAATTTCTACGTTACGAGGACATGAAATACGCCGTGAAAAAGCTTGACGACTCTCGATTCCGCTCTCATGAGGTTAGTTGTTGTACTCTCATTGCTCATCTCTCTCTCTCCCTTTTTTTTTTCGCCACTCCCAATTTTCCATGATAATCTTTTTTAAATTAGTTAAAAATTTAAGAAAAATTTAATTCAGAATTCTTTTTAACAAATTATCCTTATATTGTTTCTTTTGTCTTTTTGTTATTATCAAATTACAATGAAGAAAGCTTTGTATAAAATAATCACCGACGTTTTTCGGCACATCGAGGCAAAGAAATTTTTTTTTTGAGCAGGCAGGAGCAGCATCGTGATTTCGTTGCTGTTCCAGTCTGCTCATTTTTTTTTTACTTTGCCTTGATATGCCGAAACGTTGATGAGTCTTTTTTGTTTTTATTGTAACTATAATTGAGCTTAAAATCCTTTTTAACGACCAATATTCAAGTCAATGTGTGCAGAATTACTGAAAATAAAACCAAAAATCCAGCTATCAAATTTGGACAACCGCCATCAAATGTTTCTATTGCTGTTTTGAAAAAAAAAAAAAACAAATTATCCTTCTATTTTCTTTTCTTCTTTTTTATTGTTGTTATTATCAAATCACAATAAAAAAAGACTTTGTATAAAATAATCACCGACGTTTTTCGGCACATCAAGGCAAAGAATTCTTTTTTTGAGCAGGTAGGAACAGCATCGTGATTTCGTTGCTGTTCCAGTCTGCTCATTTTTTTTTTCTTTGCCTTGATATGCCGAAACGTTGATGAGTCTTTTTTGTTTTTATTGTAACTATAATTGAGCTTAAAATCCTTTTTAACGACCAATAGTCAAGTCAATGTGTGCAGAATTAATGAAAATAAAACCAAGATTCCAACGATCAAATTTGGACAACCGCCATCAAATGTTTCTATTGCTGTTTTGAAAAAAAAACAAACAAATTATCCTTCTATTTTCTTTTCTTCTTTTTTATTGTTATTATCAAATCACAATAAAAAAAGACTTTGTATAAAATAATCACCGACGTTTTTCGGCACATCGAGGCAAAGAATTCTTTTTTTGAGCAGGCAGGAACAGCATCGTGATTTCGTTGCTGTTCCAGGCTGCTCATTAATCGTTTTTATTTTATGACAGGGAGTATAGGTAAAGAAATATTATTTCATTTGGAACAAAGAATTTTTGTCACGGAACGGAAATTTTTTAAAGAGTTTAATCAGTTTTTAGAGTAGAAGTAGTATTTCGAAGAGGAAATATTTCTGAAAATATCTTTTTAAAAATGTAACTATCAACTAGGAAAATTTAAATATTTTTCTGAAAATCCGAATTTTTGTTGTTGCTTACGAATGATATTTTGAACGGAAAATTCAACCATTCTTATTTTGGTTGAAATTTTATCCTTTTTTAATGAAAATTCAACAATTTGGTTGAAAATTAATATTTCTCATTTAAAATTTAAACTAGTGCTTTAAAAATGTATCGATCTTGTGGAAAATACATCTGTTTTTTGTAGAAAATTAATCTTTATAATTGAAAATTAATCATTTTGGTATAAAAATTCAACTATTTCGGTTAAGATTAATTATTTTAGCGAAAAATTTAACTGTTTCATTTTAGGTGAAAAGTTGATTTTTTGTAGTTAAAAATTCAACAATTTGGATTTAGATTTTTCTTTTTAAATTGAAAATTAATTTATTTCGTTAAAAATTCAAGTTTAAAAAAAATAAATTTTTTGTTGAAAACGAATCTTTTTTTAGTTAAAAATTCAACTTTGAATGAAAATTTATATTTTTTAGTTTAAAATTCAACTTGTTTGAAAATTCAAGTATTAGAGTGAAATAATTCTCATTTTAGTTGAAAATTCGTTCTTTAGGTTAGAAATAAATTTACATTGCTGAAAAAAAATCTTGTTAAAAATAAATTTAAATTAGTGAAGATACATAATTTTAGTTGAAAATTAATTTCTTTAGTTGAAAAATGAGCTATTTTTCTGAAAATTAGTTTTAAGAATTAAATTTTTAAAGGAAAATTTAATTATGATTATTAATTCAAAATTTAACAATTTGAATGTAAATTTGTCTTGTTTTAATTGAAAATTCTAGTATTTTGTTAGAAAAAAGTCTTTTTTTTTGTCGAAAATCCACTTTTTTTTTGTAGAAAATGATTTTTTTTCGTGGAAAAATAATCTCATTCTTTATAATTTCTTCTTTTGAAATAAATTTACTTGGTTGAAAATATACTCTTTTGTTGAAATTTAATTTTTTTTCAGTGAAGATTCATTATTTTAATTAAAAATTAATTTCTTTGATTGAAAAATGAGCTTTTTTTGGCTTGAAGGTTCAATTTTTTACTGAAAATTTAATTATTCCATTTTTGGTTGAAAAATTACCTGTTTTAGTTAAAAATTTATGTTTTGGTTGAACATTGATTTTTTTAAACTTAAAACTTAAATGCGTTTTGATTGTCAATTTATATTTAAATTATTTCTTTTTTTTTTACAAAAAATGTAACTTTCATTTTTTGTCGAAAATTCATTTTTTTATTGGTTCAAAATATAAATATTTCGGTAAACTTCATGTATTTTCTTGAAAAATTGTATTTTTCAGTTGAAAATTTATCTTATTTTTAAAAATGCATCTCTTTGTTTAAAACTTAAAAATAAAAAAAATTAAGATGATAATTATTCATTTAAATTTATGTATTTTGCTAAAAAAATTGTATTTTTGAGTAGAAAATTCATCTTTTTATACAAAATTTCGGTGAAAGAAAATTTGAATGAAAATTTATTCTTTTTTTTTTTTTACAAAAAATGTAACGATTTCATTTTTTGCTGAAAATTAATTCTTTTTTTTTTTTTTAGTTCAAAATTTTAATATTTCGTTAAAATTCATATGTTTTCTTGAAAAATTGTATTTTTCAGTAGAAAATTAATCTTTTCGTTTAAAAATTAATCTTACTGTCAAAAATTCATCTTTTTTTTTTTAAAACATCGAGATGAAAAAAAAATTAATATGAAAATTAATTCATTTTTTACGAAAAGAAAAATGTAACTACTTCTTTTTTTTATTGAAAATTGATTTTTTTTTAATTCAAAATTTAAATATGTCGTTAAAATTTATGTATTTTCTTGAAAAGTTTATTTTTTTTTCTCCCAAACTTCGAGATTAAAACAAATAAAAATGGTAATTAATTCCTTTTTTTTGTTTACAAAAAATGTAACTTTCATTTTTTGTTAAAAATTAATTCCTTTTTTTTTAGTTCTAAATTTTAATATTTCGTTAAAATTCATGTATTTTTCAGTAGAAAATTAATCTTATTGTTAAAAATTCATCTTTTTGTTTAAAACTTCGAGATGAAAAAAAGTCAAGATGAAAATTAATTCTTTTTTGTTTTACAAAAAAAAAAAATGAAAAAATGAAAATTTTCCATGAAATATGAAATATATTTATTTATAATTAGATTTATTTGTGAATTATATATAAAAAAAATAGTTGAGAAAGAATTTGATGGGCAATTTTGTATATTTAGATTAGAATTTCGAAGAGATTTGTCGAGGCCGATTTTTAAAAATAATTGCCTTAATTTCTTATGTTTTATGGTTAAAAATTAGACAATTTTGTTTTGAAAAATCATCTACCTTGTTAAAAATGCAATATTTTTACTTGAAAAAATTAGAAATTTGTAGCGCTTTCAATTAAATCTAATCTAGTACCAATATTAATTTTACCTAAATATTTATTGAATTTTAATTATAAGAAAAAATATGTTTGAATTATTGTTCCAAGTCATAAACATTCGGAACAAAATCATGAAATGATTAGTTATGTTTTTAGTATTATTTAATTAATTTAAAAAAATTAATTACAAGCGGAGCTAGAGACCTTTTTTACAATCTTAAGGCATAAAATTTGAAATACAAAGTTCTAAAAATTATTTTATTTGAAAATAAAAAAATTTGCACTAATTTGTATCCACGAGAGAACGATTGGGCATCGACGCCCGTTGAAATTTCTCAAATATTATATTTTTTTGGGCCACCTTAGTAGACACCCCTGGCAGCAAGGAGTGTTTCAGAGAATAACAGTCATCACAGAGTGTCACCTTTTGTCACCTATTTTCAATTTTGTCACCTATTTTAGGAATTTTGTCACCTTTTTCTCTTATTTTGGGTTTTTTAAAAATATTTTGTTACCTTTTTTCAGTTGAAAAAAGAAAATTTTATTCACAATTTCAACTTGCACACCAAATACAGATTTTATTACACTTTCCTAATCGACGAATCTTTAATCAAAAGATCGAATTTTTAAACATAAAAGATTAAACTTCAAACAGGAAGTCTTGCATTTTCAAAAATAATCTTAAATTCTTATTTTGAAAAGATGAATATTTTACAAGCGAGTTTAATTTTGAAGGAAGGAAGACGAATTTTCAACTAAAAAATTTGACTTTCAACAAATGAAGATTTTTAGACCAAAAGGATTGATTTTCTATCGAAAAATATAAGTGTTTAATAAATCAATTAAAATTTCGATAAAAAAGATTGCTTTTTAAGAAAATAGTTGAACTTAGATAAATTATAAAATAAAAATAATTTGTTTTTAATCAAAAAGGATCAATTTTCAACCAAATAGTAGAATTTTTAGCCAAAAGGTGATATTTTTTTAAACAAATAGTTGAATTTTTCACACAAAAAGACGATTTTTTAAGTAAAAGAGAATTTTCAATCCAAAAAGAATGAAAAGAGTTGAATTCAGTTTAAGTCTGAAAAAGAAATATAATACTTTTTTTGTTTTTGTTTTTGATATAAAGAACTATCTTACAATCAAAATAGATTTTTAGAACCAAGAGGTTAATTTTAAACAAAAAAGGTGACTTTAAGAACCTAGTTCAATTTTCAATATAATAAATAAAATTTCAACCAATTTATAGAATTTTCAACTAAACGCCAAAAATATAATAGTAGACTTTTCAATAAAAGTTTTTAACTCTCAAATATAAATGTTGAATTTTTAACAACAACAAAAAAACGAATTTTCTACCATAAGATAAATTTTCAACAAAAAAATAGGAATTTTCTACAAAAGTATAAATTTTCGACCAAAAACGATGACTTTTTCAAAAAAGTCGTTGAGTTTTCACAAAAATTATGTTTTTCAAGTAAAAGATATTATTTCTTTAACAAAAATACAATAATAGACTTTTCAAATAAAAATAATTGGTTTTCAAACAAAAAAGATGAATATTCAACCAAAAATATCAATTTTCTATCAAATAATATAATTTTTTGTCCAAAAACGATTACTTTTTAACAAAATACTTAAATTTTAAATAAAATAGTTCAATCTTTAAATAGTAGAATTTTTAACCAAAAAGTCGAGCTTTTAACCAAAAAAAAATGATTAATTAAAAATTACACTCCTTAGTTGAAAGAATTTTTTTTTATTTAATCTTTTTTCGATAAAGATTCATAATTTTAGTTGAAAGTTGGTTTTTTTTGTTAAAAAATTAAATTAAAAATTCTTTTTGTTATGAAAAAGTTTTTTTGAACTACAAATTCAAATATTTTGTTGAAAAAGTTTTAAGTTAACTTTTTTGTTATTTCATGTTCTTGTTTTTAAAATTCAATTGTTTTATAGAAAATTAGGCTTTTTGACTTGAAAATTCAGCAAATTGGTGTAAAATTATTTGGTTGAAAAATTTTGTTTTTTTGTTGTTAAAAATTCGTCTTTTTTTGGTAGAAAATCAAATTTTTTGGTCAAATCTAACTGTTTTTTATTTTTAATCAAAATTTGTTTGTGGAAATATCTAGTATAACATTTTTTGATAAACATTAATCTTTTTTGTTGAAAATTCAAGATATTGCTCAACATTAGTTTTTATTCTTGACTGAAACATTTTTCTTGATAGAAAATTTATTTTTTGGTAGAAATTTCATTTCTTTTTGGTATAAATTTGGTGTAATTTTTAAAATTTGGTATAAAATTAAACTTTTTTGTAGAAAATTCGTTTTTATTCTTATTGTTTTATGGTTTAAAAATGCAGACTATTCATCTCTTTTGCTTGAAAATTCAACAATTTGGTATCGGATTCAACTATGTGGTAAACAATTAAATGGTTTTGTATAAAAATAGTTTTTTTTTTCAATTGAAAATTCGTCTTTTTTTGTAGAAAATCAAATTTTTTTTGGTCAAAATCAAGTCATGTCGAAAATATATACATTTTGGTCAAATCTAACTGTTTTTTTATTTTTAATCAAAATTTTGTTGTGGAAATATCTATTATAACATTTTGTGATAAACATTTTTAAAAAATTCAAGAATTTGCTTAACATTATTTTTCATTCTTGACTGAAAAATTTTTTCTTGGTAGAAATTTCATCTCTTTTTGGTAGAAATTTGGTGTAAATTTTTAAATTTAGTATAAAATAAAACTTTTTTGTAGAAAATTCGTTTTTATTCTTATTGTTTTATGGTTTAAAATTTGTCCATCACCTATTTTAGAAAAAAATGTCACCTATTCATCTTTTTTTACATTCTTATCATTTATTATTGAGAAAGTATTAGAATTGTCGGAAATTTGACATCAGAGGTAACCTATTATCGAGCGCGAAGCGCGAGATTCAACCATTGCGCGCCCTAAGCGCGCTCAATCTTGCGAGAGAAGCGAGCCGCGTAATTTAATAGTGTTGTCTGCTCCAAAATTGACGAGCGTTCCAAACCGCCTTTTTCAATTTTCAGCTCTCAAATCACTCAAATAGTCACAAAAAACTTAACCACAGCACCTTCTTTAATGTTATTTAAATAATACTCTAACAAACACTGTCTCATATCGGTTTTTTTTTTAACAAAAATGAATTTTTTCGCTAAGTGCGTTTTTCTAACGTAGCATACACATTGGGTGAAATGTACCCGAGCCTGATTTACGATGCTCACTGGTACGCTTCTGAAGAGGTACGTGGCTGGCTCGAACGGACTCAGAAGAGGGCGCTTCGAAATGGCGCGCAGTCAAAAAAACACACCTGGGTGATTTTTACCCACTGTGTATCTTATGGGTGAAAATTTACCAAGGTTTGATTGTTTATATCAAATGAGCCATTATAAATAAAATAAAATTTGAGGGCTTACTCTAAACTTTAAATGTTACCGTTTTGATTTTTAAACAAATTTTTATTTGTAAGTCTTTTTTTGTATTGATAAACTTTAAAGTATTATTCGTTTAGAAAAAATTCTAGTAAGTTTGAGAGAAATTTACAATTTTAAAAAGATTGAAACATAATTTAAAAATTGAAAATATTTTAAAAAATTATCAGAACAAAATATGGATTTTTGAATATTTCAAAAGTAAAATATTAAAGTTTTTAAGGGATTTTGAAAAGTTTAAACATATTATGAATGTTCTTCTAAAGATGCCTGGGAAAATTATAAATGACTTTTTATTTTCAAAAATTAATTTAAACAGAATATTAAAAAAGATTTTAAAAGACATCCAAAATTGTCAAAAAATATTTTGGAACATTTTAAGTGATTTTTTTTCAGGTTTTAATAATAAAAATAATAAAAATGTAGATCAAAATTTAGATTGAAAAATTGAAAATCCTAAATGACTTTTTATTTTCAAAAATTAATTTAAACAGAATATTAAAAAAGATTTTAAAAGACATCCAAAATTGTCAAAAAATATTTTGGAACATTTTAAGTGATTTTTTTTCAGGTTTTAATAATAAAAATAATAAAAATGTAGAACAAAATTTAGATTTTTTAACATTTTGAAATAAAATTTTTAATTTGTTTAAGGTTTTTGAGAGATTTCAAAAGATACGAACATTTTCTTAAGATATCTGGAAAAGTTTTTTATGATTTTTTATTAGGTAATAATTTTAAGAGAATATATTTAACATAAATTAAATTTGTTTTTGATGTATGAATAACAATTGAATAATTATTATTTTCTAAAAACTTCAAATTAAAACAATTTTATATCTAATTTAAAAAGTCTTGTGTTAAAGAATTTAATCTTTGAAATTTTAATGTATTTAATTGAAAATTACTTAAAAAGATTTGATTTTGCGCGAAGCGCGAGTTAACCTATTATCGAGCGCGAACTGCGATATTCAACCGTCGCGCGCCCTAGGCGCGCTCAGCACGCGATGAGAATGTGACCGCGCAGCGGGCAGATTTTTTTTGTATTAATAAACGTTAAACTATTATTCGTTTAGAAAAAATTCTTGTAAGTTTAAGAGAAATTTATAATTTTAAAAAGATTGAAACATAATTTAAAACTTGAAAATATTTCAAAAAATTATCAGAACAAAATATGGATTTTTGAAGATTTTAAAAGTAAAATATTAAAGTTTTTAAGGGTTTTGAAAAGTTTAAACATATTATGAAAGTTCTTCTAAAGATGTCTGGGAAAATTATTAAAAAAGATTTTAAAAGATATCCATGATTGTCAAAAAATATTTTGGAACATTTTAAGTGATTTTTTCCAGGATTTAATAATAAAAATAATAAAAATGTAGAACAAAATTTAGATTTTTTAACATTTTGAAATAAAATTTTTAATTTGTTTAAGGTTTTTGATAGATTTCAAAAGATTTCTAAAAAAGTTTTTTATGATTTTTTATTAGGTAATAATTTTAAGAGAATATATTTAAAATAATTAAAAATTTTTTTGATGTATGAATAACAATTGAATAATTATTATTTTCTAAGAGATTAAAATGAAAATAATTTTACATCTAATTTAAAAAGTGTTGTGTCAAGGAATTTAATCTTTGAAATTTTAATGTATCTAATTGAAAATTGCTTAAGGCATGTGATACTTAGAAAATTGTCGATTTTACCAGTTTTAGGTTCCCCCGCCTTTTTTTCTAGAATAATAAATATTTTGTCTTAAAAATTTGAGAAATGATAGCGAACATGCTAACAGCCGTCCCCACACACTTTTTTGTATGTTAATTCAAAAAAGTTTTAATTTAGCAAAATGTGATTAATTTGCATAGCGCTTAGGAAATAGCATCGATTTTTTCAGTGTTAGATTCCCCCGGCTTTTTTCCAAGGATAAGAAATATTTTGCCTTCAAAATCTGGAAAATGATAGCGAACATGCTAACGGACGTACCCACACACTTTTTTGTGTTTTTTTATCAAAAAATTGTTGATATTGCTAACAACGTGCGTGTATATTTCGAGGTTATGTGTGTTACAATTCACCCGAGCGTTACTTCCAAACTAGACAATATTTTTGGCCGAATTTTTTTTGGACTTGCAAATAAACATAGTAACTAATCTCCCGGAACTAGCCTTGTTTGCAGGCAATCAAAAAAGTTTATTTCATAAATAATTTACAGATTATGGTAAAGGCCGAGATGAAAGACGACGTAACCTCAAAGTAATGCATATGCATAAAATTTTTATTTAGCACAATAATTTTTTTTTGTTATTATCCCGCAAAAAAGAGTCCGGGGACGTTTTTTATGATATTTTATAGCATCTCCGAATTCAGTTTTTAAAAATTTTCATTTTTGTGGAGAAGACGGGGAAACTGTAAGTATCACATGCCCTTAAGGGCATGTGACACAGCTAAATACCTATATTACCGACCTCACTTTATCAGTTCACTGAATCTTTTTTTGAACCTAAGAACTTTTTTTGTAAATAAAATATCGAGCTGAAACTTTGGAAAAATCAAGTACGTTTAGGTACTGCATTTTGGTAGGAACTTCACTGAAAATTATTTTATCTTTTTTCTGAACCTCAACATTTTTTGAACGTTCGAACTTTTTTTATACTTAAAATATCGGTCTCAACCTTTGAGAAATGCAAGAGCCGAAAGAAAACTAAGTTTAAGTACAAATTTTAATAATAAAAGATGTAAAAAAAATATATTTCAACTATCAATTCCATTGGCCTCAGCCGGTAACGTTGTACATGAAAATACGAACCCTGGCGACCACTAGACGAGGCTCTAGAAGATTCGTATTTTCGTGTACAACGTTACCGGCTGATGCCGATGGAATTGATAGTTGAAATATATTTTTTTACATCTTTTATTATTAAGCTTTGTACTTAAACGTAGTTTTTTTTTCACTCTTGCATTTTTCAATGTTTGAGACCGATATTTTATGTATAAAAAAAGTTGGAACGTTCAAAAAATGTCGAGGTTCAGAAAAAAGATGAAATAATTTTCAGTGAAGTTCCTACCAAAATGCAGTACCTAAACGTACTTTATTTTACTCTAATACATTTTCCAAAGTTTCAGCTTGATATTTTATTCACAAAAAAAAAGTTTTTAGGTTCAAAAAAACATTCAGTGAACTGAAAAAGTGAGGTCGGTAATATAGGTATTTAGCTATGTCACATGCCCGTAATTTCCAACCTAAAAGATGAATTTCCAACTGAAATGATAAATATTTAACTGTATTACTTGAATTTTCAATTGAAAAGAAGAATGTTAAAACAGGAAGATTAGCTTGAAAAAAGATCATTATCTATTTAAAAATCGATTTAAAAAAAAACATTCAGTGAACTGAAAAAGTGAGGTCGGTAATATAGGTATTTAGCTGTGTCACATGCCCTTAAAAAGACTTGATTTTGCGCGAAGCGCGAGGTACCCTATTATCGAGCGTGAAGTGCGAGATTCAACCGTCGCGCGCCCTAGGCGCGCTCAAACTCGCGAGCGAAGAGAATGTGTCCACGAAGCGGGAAGATTTTTTTTTTTTTTTTTGACGACAATAGGTACTGTTGTGATGACTGGAATAAGGGACAGGTGTCTGTAAGATTTTGATATTATAGAAATCCAAAAAAAGTGTTTTTTTTTTTTTTTTCTGTTTTCTTCTTCAGGGAGAGGTGGCGTATATTCGTGTGAAGGAGGATCACGGACCGGGCGAGCGGGGTCGCAGCGAAGACCGGGAACGCGGAAGAACCCGTTCTCGAAGCTACAGTCCACGACGTCGCGGCTCACCGACTTATTCGCCATTGCGACGACACTCGCGAACACGTTCACGATCCAGGTCTCGTTCTTACG
>NC_046661.1:141343532-141364068 GCF_010883055.1 Belonocnema kinseyi | reverse complement strand
ACCAACCAATCAACCAACCAACCAACATCACCTGATTGATTATACATAATACAAGCAGTGTTATTTCAGACCTCTGCTTTCTCACGCTTAAACTATTGCTGATTTGATGATGGACACTCGCGTGATAATGCACGACAATGAAAATTAAATTAAAATTGGGGAGGGGGCAAATTTTGACAATACTAGAAACAGACAGAAAAAAAAAAAAAAGAATTGCTTTTTTCTGCTCCTTTTGTTGTTTGTTTGTTTGTTTTGATTGAACAAAGAAGAAGAATAAAAAGACCGGAAATATTATGACACTGCTGCTTCTCGCGTCGAGAATGAATGGTCAAAGCAGCAATAAGAGAAGACGGGACTTGTGTGTATTTTGTAATATTGCGTCGTTCGACCAGGCTATATATTATTTTTTTTAAAAACCTAAAATCGAGTTTAACGCAAGGCTGACAGAGACGACTAATGTTTGAATGTAAATTTCGCAAAACTTATAATCTGTATCTTGAACGATTAATTTTGACATCGTAGTTTTAAATTTTGAGGGAACTCTCTTTTGTTTTCGCCAACCATTGACATCGTATTTTTGTTAAGTCAAGAACGATACATTCCTTTACGATTGCAGAGAAGAGATTCCTAGTAGTTAGATCAGAAAATTTGGTCTTTGGTGTTTCACTTTCTCACATTTTCTTAACTAGAAATAATTGGTACCTATGTCAAATATAATAGCAGGATTTCGGAATAGATTTGGTTTTTTTTTTTTTTCTTTTTGACTTGAAATTGTATACAAGAGATTAATTCAGAGATCACTGAGATGGCGATTATTATTTCTTTTTTGTATAGTTTATCATTTTCGAGAGACTTTTTTTTTTCTTTCTTTTACAATCATTGTCCCTCACTTTTCTCCCGAAATTTTGTCAATGCTAATGTAGAATGTTGTTGATGAAAAGCAGTTTTTGCAAAGACAGGGTGGTCGTTTTAATCGACGAAATAAATTCCCGGTCATTTGCCGGTTCACAAACCTTTTTCACGGTCAATGAAATTTAAAGAATGAAACTCTAAAGCTAAAAAAATTTTTCACTTGAGGTAATAAAAACTGAGTTGCAAATGAAAGCACTCAAAGTGGAATTCTTAAATTTTGAATTTTTAAAATTGAAATTTACAAGTTTTTAATCAAAAAATTTTGTATTCAAATGCTCAATAATTTACGTGTATAAAATTGAATGTACGGACATTTTTCAATATAAAAAAAATATGAATCGACGTTCATCAATTTTCAATGCTTTAAATTAAAAAATCAATAAATGATTTTCTATAGAAAATTGATTTTTTTTTTTTAGTTCAAAATTCAACTGTTTTGTTGAAAATTTGTCTCTTTTGATTGAAAATTTAACTATTTCGTTAAAATTGATATATTCTCTTGAAAAATTGTATTTTTAAGTAGAAAATGAAGCTTCTCGTTTGAAAATTAATCTTATTGTCAAAAAATCTTTTTTTTGTTTAAAACTTCGAGATGAAAAAAAATTAAAATGGAAATTAATTCTTTTTTTAAACAAAAAATCTAATTATTTCATTTTTTGTTGAAAATTGATTTTTTTTGTTCAAAATTTAAATATTTCGGTAAAATTCATGTATTTTCTAGAAAACTTTTATTTTTCAGTATAAAATTAAGCTTTTTGTTTGAAAATTAATCTTATTGTTAAAAATTAATTTTTTTGGTAAAAATTCATCTTTTTGTTTAAAACTTCAAGATAAAAAAAATTAAGTTGAAAATTAATTCTTTTTTTTTACAAAAAATGTAACTATTCCATTATCTGTTGAAAATTGATTTTTTTCAGATTAAAATTCAACTGTTGTGTTGAAAATTGAACTATTTCTTTAAAATTCATGTATTCTCTTGAAAAATTCTATATTTTAGTAGAAAATTAATCTTATTGTCAAAAATTCATTTTTTGTTTCAAACTTCGAGATAAAAAAATTTTTTAAATCAATCAGTGAAAATTAAAAAATTAATTTGTTTAAAAAAGAATACTTCTTAAAACAGAAATTCAATTCTTTTTAAATAGTTTAAACATCCTTGAAAAGCTTCAACATTTTATTTCAAAATCTTGAGAAATCTAGAAGTTGTTTTAAATTTAAAATTATTTTGGAAGTTTTTTCAGAACTTTTAAATATGTGTCAAAATTCATTAAATAATTTCTACAATTTTCAGAAAATCCTGCAAATTTTAGACAATTTCTTTACAATTTGGATGTATAAAAAACAATTGAACCTTTATTCTTCGTAGGTGTTAAAATCTGACAATTCTTAAATTTTGAACTGTTAAATCGGTTTTGTTCACTTTTTATTACTTAAAGTACAGATAAATAAAAAAAATTTATTTATTTAGTTATTAAATAAAAATTCTTAAATTAAAAACGCAAGCCTAGAAATAAAATTTTTAATAATAGCATAATTGAAAACCATAAAAATTCAACTAATTATTTACAAACTGTTGAAATCGAACGTGGACAGAATTTTATTCTACAAATTTGTAAAATTTTCGATCATTTTCCGGTCCAGCGGCCACCCTGAAAGAGTCTTTTTGCATCAAGAGACAATGATTAGTCATCAGTAGTTAATTGATTCTCAATGATACATTTATCCTTAAAACTAAAATATTTTTCGATTTCGAGTGTGTGTGATATGAGATCAAGTTAATTATTAATTGTCCATTAAGGTTTGCCAAAATCGATACTGATACTGATGCTGCATGGCTAACAAATTACGAGAACAAAAAGCACGATCTTCATTTTTTTATTTCCTTGTTTTTGTTTTGTTTTTTTCGGACAATTTTTTTTATTCCGTTATATAAAAAGAAGCTAGTACATTCCAAAGTAGAGACTTTTTTTGCAATATTACTGTATTAATTTGATAATTTTGGAAATGAAGGGAAGGTCGTGTGTGTGTTTTTCTCGAGCGTCAATTTGTGTCCGAAATTCGAAAGGGAGGAGGGTATATTGTATCGTGTTCTGTATTTTAAATTCGTTTCTGTAAGTTTGATCTCTGATCTCACTTTAACTTCGTTTTTAATATTTCTTCTTAAAACCTTTCGAAAATTTTAAATCACCTGAAAAATGGAAAAAGCTCAAGACAGTTTTTTAAACAAAAAAGTTAATGAAGATCGGAGACCTAAATGATCGGAGACTGAATTCAATTGAATGTTACCTAGCGTTGTCTTTTAGTAAGAAACTAATGTATTTTTTCTTCTTTTGTATATTGGATTGGATTGTAACACAATGAATGAAAAACTGAAACCCACAATCTTGCTTCTTGGATGGATAATAAACACTTTTGGATGGATTTTGCGCGGAGGATAAGATTGCGGGAGGATTAATAATGAGTAGAAGAGGAGGAGGAGGAGGAGGAGGATATCAGGATTGGGATGGATTTATAACGATTTAAGAGGAATTATGGATTTGACGATTTGGGATTATCGATTTGCAATTACGGATTTAAGGATTTCGGATTTCACAGGATTTTGAGGATTCTCTCTCGCTTTTTGGATCGGGTTTTGGATCTGGAGCATCAAAGTCAGGAAATTGAGGAAATGGATTTCGTTTCTCAAAAAAAAAAAAAAAAAAAAAAAAAACAGGAACTTAGGAACAGTCGCATGATTTCGTTCGTTGCATTCGTCCTCGCGAAGAGAAAAATTCGCCGCGGGATTTTTTTCTCATGCATGCAAGAGGATTTGTAAAAACTAAAAAAAAAAAGTAAACTTTTCTCGAACTTTTGGAAAAAGTAGAAACATTTGGATAATTAAGGATCGTGATTTGCATCAGGACTTGGATTTTTCGGGATTAGGAGCCTCGCGGGATTTAAAAGGTTCGCATACGCAGGATTTGTTGGATAAATTGAAATTTATAATTAGAAAGGTATATATAAAAAAAGGCGGATTTGGATTGATTATAAGAAGACAGGACGCATTGCAAGGAACGAATGGGATTGTTGTGCGATGGATTAATATTCGGATTTCGATTATTTCGTCGTCATAGGGAAATTGGATTCGTGGAGGAGGAGGAGGAGTTGGATTAATAATTGGATTTTCGTGGATAGAGGAGGCTCGGAGCACGGATATATAAAAAGGTATTTGTGTTTCGGTTCTTAACTGACATGAAATATCTTTCTCATCAACCTGCATGCTCTGCTTTTCTTTTTTAAAAGCAAAAATCAAATTGGCCTTTTCTGATTGAGACCTCGCAAGTTCCTTTAAATGTGATTCCGGATTTTTAAAGAATCTCTCCTCTCTTCTATCTTCAAATTTGTTCAATAGCAGGCCTCACAGAGCGCTCCCTATATCCCAATTTTTTTTTCTCAAATCCCTTTTTAATCACTCTTTTAGATGGAATTCTTTTGAAATATTTTACGGTATTTTTCATGGAGAATAGATTAATGGAGACCAATCTGTAATGCATGGACTTGACCAAAAACGGTAACTTTTCTGTTGTCAGAAGAACTAGCACACGCACACATGTGCAAAATCACACTTACGTATAGTTCAAAACTTTCCGATCGTGGCGCGCCAACCGCGCTTAAGAAAAATATGGCCGCCTCCATTGTTTTGTTTTGACAGATCGCTTGAACAAATAAATAATTAATAATCAGACAGGATTTGGTGACATGTT
Source organism: Belonocnema kinseyi (assembly GCF_010883055.1). Classification (NCBI taxonomy): domain Eukaryota; kingdom Metazoa; phylum Arthropoda; class Insecta; order Hymenoptera; family Cynipidae; genus Belonocnema; species Belonocnema kinseyi. Next base: position 141,359,413 of record NC_046661.1, on the reverse strand, counting down.
TGTGGAATAAAAATATTATTCCCCATCGAAGAGATCGGTAGTATATTTATGAAAATATCAAATTACTTTTGCCAACACTATGCGTGCGACCAGCCTCCTGTCACCAGGGTTGTGCAAGTATATTACGGTCTCAGTTTTGTACAAAACTTAATATACGTTTTCAAGATGGCGTCGACATTATCACATTTCGTTCCATAACTTTAAAATGGCGCCAGTAGCGGTATACGGTATTATGTTGCATGCATGAAATTTAAAGTGAATGAAATAAAGTTATTATTCTACAACTTCGACAATGGATAGAGACGGCAAGACCGAGGAATCCATGTTGGGAAGAATTATCCTTCCTTTAAAAACAAATGGTAAAAATGTTGCGTTTTGTCAAGGATGCAACCGCGTATTATCGAATACGTCTAAAGAAAGGTTAAGAAACAACAGGTGAATTTTCAAACCATCCGAACTGCAAATATCTTAAAAATAAAAAAAATCGTTCAAGGATTTTCGCTGATTTCAACACCTTTTTCAGAAAACAGTGCGTTATAATTATGAACGCATCAGAAGAAAACCTGATGCAATTAGATGAAAGCAGTGAAAATAATAATTCTAAAATGAGACGTGTCAGTTTTGGTATTCTTGGTGATATTTTTATGTCAAATGAAGTTCTGATAAACAAAAACAATGTAAGTCGGTACACATAAGCATAATTCAAAAAAGTGAGGTTATATTATGCTCTATACGAGCCCGCCACCTTTATTACGTTTTTTACAGGTTTTTACGTATAATACATTTTTTATGTATAATACGTCAGAAAACTCGAGCGATGCGTCACTGCACAATCCAGCCTGTCGCCGAGAGTTGAAAACGGCCATGCGGCGGCGCTAGTATTAATTATTGTGAATGTGACACGGTAGATTTTTCTAATAATGTTTTTCTATTTTTTTATCGAATCATTTCCATTAATTATCGCTCCGGCAGGAAAATTAGGTTATAAAAATGAACTCAGAAAACACTCGAAGACTCCGAATAAAAGAGTTAGAAGCTTTTTAATAATTATGAACGATCTGAGGAGAAATGGTTTCGGTTTTATTTTTAGAAAATATTATTAAGTTTTAAAGAGTTTAAAATGTGGATTAAAAGAATATGGAAGACTTTGAGACAATTTTTTCTTTAATTTTTCAAGATTCACACATTTTTTAGGTACGCTGAATTTTGTCAGGGTGTGAAAAAAAGTTCTTAAAATTCATGGGAAATGTTTAAATGATTGTTTTGTAAGGAATCTCAAGAGAAAATCGAAAAAAGATCACACAACCTTTTTAATTTTTTCCTAAAATGTTTAAAAAGTGTGAAAGATTTATAGGCAAAATTTTGCCATATATATTTTTTTAATTTTGTAAAGTTTCACGAAAATGAAAGACATTTTTTCAGGTTCCTAAGAAAAATTAATTTGAAGAGATTATTTAAAAAGATTTTAGAAGATTTTAAAAATAGTTAAATCTCGTTTAGAAATCAGAAGGTTTAGAAGGTCTGACAAGATTTTAAAGCAAAATGTTTCAATTTGGCAAGATTGCAAAATTAAAACGAACAAAAATGGTGTAAATTCAAGAAATATTTAGTAGAATTTAAAAGAATTTCCAAAGTATTCAAGAGAATCAACAAATTTTCTTAAAATTGCTGGTAAAATTTAGAAGATTGTGAGGTAATTTTTTAAAATTTGGAATGATATTTGAAAATTTTTGATAAAATTCGCGTTAGTTAAAAATATTTTCAGGAATTTAAGACAAAAACAAGGTGATAATACTTATTTTCTTGTTTTTAATTTTCAGAATTTAATTTCGAGATGGATTTATTATAGCACTTCTAGAAATAATTTTCGATTAATTTGAGTGTTGTCAAAGATAAAAAAATATTCGTTAATGTTCTTTCTTTAAGAGAAACATGCAAGTTCTAAAATATTTTAGTTAGTAATAGAAAACAATATTTTAGGGTTTATCATATTCCTTGTTTATCATCTATAGATATAATATTATATTTATTATATAGTAGCATTATATTTTAAAACGGCAATATTAAAAAAAATTAGTTCTTCATCGCTATATTTAAAAAGTGTTTGAATATCCGGAGCTAACACAAAATAACGAAAAACTGAGTAACAAAATCATAAATTAGCAAGAAAAAAAATTGCCGAATTATAAAATAAATGAATTGTTAAATTCCCATAAATATTTCTATTCCTGAAATTTAAGTTTGACGAAATTTAAAATTTGCCAAAATAAAGTAATAAATGATTAATTAATGATCAATTAAATTGTTTGCCTTATTTATAATTATAATGGCTCATAAATTAATAATCAATTAACTATTTTCAGCAGTTTTAAATTTCGAGAATTGAAATATTTGTGGGAATTTAATAATTCGTTTATTTTACAAGTCGGTTTTGAACTCGGTGAATTTTATTTTCCGATATTTTTAAATTCGGGATTTTATTTTTTGGGCAATTAAAGATCTTGTCGTTATTTGACATTTGGAAAATTTTATAATTTGATAATAATATGTATTTTTGGCATTTTTTTGTATTCATTTGTGTATTTTTTATTATTTTTTATAAGTTCTGAATATCCATGCAATTTTTTTGTTTTTTTAAATTGTGTCAATTATGCCGCTTTTTTCTATATTAAAGAAAATAATACGTAAGTACATAAGTCACATTTACTATCTGACTCTACACTATGAAAAAACATGATTTTAAAGGGGTTTTCATATTTATTTTGTCATTTTTATTCATTTTTTTCTATGGTACTGCATGGTTTTATAGAACAGAGTTACTACTAGCGCCGCCGCACGGCCGTTTTCAACTCACGTGACACGTTTTTGGCATTGGGCAATACAGTGGAAGCCCCCCCCCCCCTCCTACGTGAGATAGGTATTCGACGGGTTCGCGATGTAAACATAACCTTGAGTAAATATGAAGAAAATATTTTTTGAATAAACATTTAAATTATTTACCGTGCCATGATTTTATATAGAATTATAAGCATTCGAGAACGACGCGTCGGCAATGTGCAAAATGCAAGTGCACTCCTTACCAAGTGGGGAAAGAAAATAAAGGACAACGACGATTTTTCAAAGTGCCTGATGTAAGAAAATATAGTTTGCATCGGCGGCCATATTTTTTTAAATGTGCGATTGACACGCCACGCTCGGAAAGTTTTGAACTATACGTAAGTGTGATTTTACACATGTGTGTGCTCGCATTTTTAAAATTAATTTCATTAATTCGAAGGCATTTCAAACCGCTTGAAATATTTTAGGGTGAATAATTTTCTTGGATTTTGTAAGGTATGGTATAATTTTACACGACCAATACAATTGAAGGCATTTTCAAGAAAAATTATTTAAATAATTTCAATTTTAAATACTTCTAAATTCACTCAATTTTACTCATTTCAATAGATTAAAAAAAAACTTTTTGTTTAACTAATCACATTCTTTTGAATACCCTTTTAATTGTCATCAATGAAGTTTTTTTCATATTTTAAAATTGTTTTCCATTCATTTGATATTTTTTTTAATTCGCCTTGAATTTCTATGAATTTAATGGAATTCTACTCATTGACCTTAAATTTCTCTAAATTCAGTCCTTATATTTTATCCCATAGAGACTGAGGCCTGAAATAGGCCACTTTTTTTTTTGTTTGACGTCCTGCGGCACACGTTTTCTATAATCAGGATGGCCGCCCACCCGGGCGAAACTTTCATCGGGAAAAAGCTGGAAGAGATATGTTAACGGGGAGATTTCCCGTATTTTAGAATTTTTGCATTTTGTAATTCTTGAAAGTTTTCAGAAAATTTCCAACCAATTTTACCAGATTAATTTGTGGAGGTTTCGAATTTTAAATTTCACAATATTGTAGTTTCAAATTCAAATATTTACAATTGCAGGACCATTTCGCTTTAAAAAAGGTAAACATTTCATATTAAAAGCGTTGATATTTTTTGAATTTAATAAGTTTAGGTGGAAATATAAAGCAATTTCGAGTTGAAAAGCTTTAAATTATACAATTTAAAAAAATGAAGTGTATAAATATTGTTTTATATTCTTTATCGTAATTCTTAATATTCAGTGTAATATCCTAAAATTGTCCGATTTTTAGTTGAAGATTTAAACAAATAAATCATTTAAAATTGAAAAATATTTTATTCGAAAATTTCTGGAATGAGTAATAATTCTAAAGGAAAATTTGAAATTAAAAAATTCAAAGTTGAGAATAAAATTTTAAAAAATTAACATTTAAATTTACTTTAAATAATTAAAATTTTAATGGGTTTTTACTAAATAAAGTCCTTTCGTACAAATATTTAAAATTTTATTATAGATAAAAATCAATCTGGCTTACGCCGATTTTAACTCAAATCATGTAAGATGAGTAGAAAAAAATGTTAAGTTTTATTTTAGAATAAGTCAATTCATTTTAGAAAAAGTTGTCTAATCAGTTTTAATGTTAATTTATAATTTTATTATGTTAAATCGTCAATTTTTAGTCACTTTGCATTTCAATTATTCGGATTTAAAATTTTTTAAACGTTAATTATTTCACTTCCTCTGAATTATAAATAACCCAATTTCCAAAATTCTAATCTTAAAATAATCAATTTTTAACTTTTTTCTGTCTTATTTTCGAAATTCTTATCTAAAAGCATACTAGTTTTGTGATTCTAAAATTCAGATGAAAATTTTATAATTTTAAGCCCTTCGACTTCGAAGTTGAGCCAAACTCCCTTGTCTAATTAAATTGTGCAAAATCGTTCGTATATATTTTTTAAATGATATGAACCCGGAAATTTAAGGGGATTTTTTTTAAAGTCAGGGAATTTATTTTAGAACGTGCTTCATTTGTTTAAATTGAAACATTAAATTGAATAACAAATTATTCTTCATTGGTTGAAAATTGAAGTTTCAGTTGAAAAATCATGTATTTCGTTAAAAAATTCATTCTTCTGGTTTCAATTTCGTTATTTTCTATTAAAAATTTTCATTTTCTTTGCTTGAAATATCAATTAATACATTTTTTGCACCGAATTCATATTTTTTTAATGAAAATTTAATTACTTGGTTAAGAGTTACTCTTTTTTTAAAAATTAATTTGTTGCAAATAATTCATAATTTTAATTGAAAATTCATTCCTGGGTAAAAAATGAGCTATTTTGGTTGAATATTCGTTTTTTTATTAGCTGAAAATGAATTTTTTCACGGAAAATTTAACTATGCCAGTTGTATTATTATAAAATTCATTTTTTTTTTACTGAAAATATAACTATTTAATAATTGTTTGGAAATTTATATTTTTTAGTTTGAACCTTCTGACTTTTTTTCGTCAAAATTAATCTTTGTGCTGAAAATTATTTTTTTTTTTTTAATTTAATGAGTATATTCATACTCATCATTTTAGTTGAAATTTCATGTTTTTGGTTTCAAATTTAACTTCTAATTTGAAGATTCATAATTTTAGTTGAAAATTCCTCACTTTGTTTGAAAATGTAACTATTTTTTCGAAAATTAGTTTTGTTTTTGTTGCAAATTAGCTTTGGTTTTTTGCAAATTAGTTTATAATAAACTCGTGAAAAATTACACGTGGAAAAACTTAAGGTATCTGGAAAAAACCTAGAATTGTGCGGGCATTTTTTTCCGGGATTTGAGTAGACACCCTGAATCTGTATTGTTCATGGAGATCAGCTATTGGCTAAACTTGGCGCATGCTCGAGATTTCAGCGAATAACTGGTCGCCATGCATGACAGAAAATGCTAGAAAACGTGCGTCTTATGGCGTCAAAAGGGTGTGGCGACATCTGCAGTATTTTATTCGCGGCCTTGGGTTTAGGTAGCTATTTAGTTTTTTGAGTGGCTGGAACCAATCCAGCGTTTTTTGTCGTTTTTATTTTAAAGGTTAAATTTAAATTCGAAAAGATAAATCCGGACTTGGGGTTATTCGAAAATTTTGCTGATTCAATCTGTCGCTGCTCTCCAGTTTTCTCTTAATACAATAAAAGGAAAATGGTAAGTAAAAAATACAGCTGATCGTTTAGGCCATAGAAATAAACTTTTTTTCCCGTCACATGTACATACTGTTTTTTCTTTCTTTTGGATAAATTTCCACTAACAGACTAATTTGCCAAATGGAGATATTTTTTAAATGCAAGGACAAGACTATTTTTTAAACATTTTACTAACATCAAAATTATCACGAAACTTACTGTACGTTGTAGCTTTTTCAAATGAAAAATAAAAATCTTTTTTTGCTGGCTAAATTTTCCGTTCCTTCGGTCGTTCTATTGCAATCCTTCACCAAATCCTCTGGTAATTATCTTGATATATTTCTCTATATTATAAAAAGATGTCGCTGTTTCCAAAATTGAGAATGTTTTTGGAGAAGGTAGTACGATATTGTGCTATATATAGTGGCAATACTAAAGAAGTCGGTTCAAATTTCAGAACCTGTATTTAATAAAAAGATAGTACAGTATTTTACTAAGTATAATGACCTAACTAAATACATCAGTTAAAATTTGAGGCACCCCCTATGTTTTAAAAAAAGACAATATAATCTACTAAATATATTGATCCATCTGAAAACATCGATCAAAATTTTGGACACTCCTTTTATTTTTAAGAAAGGTAGTAAAATATTTTACTAACTATACTGATCTAACTGAAAACATCGGTTCGATTTTAGAACCTTCTGTATGTTTTTATAAAAGGCAATACAATATTGTACTTAATATACTAATCCAACTAAAAACATCGTTCAAAATTTTGGACTCTACCTATATTTGTTTTAAAAGTAGTAAATTATTACACTGGATAAACGAACTTGACGAAAAACATCGGTTTAAATTGGTGACCTCGATGTCTTTTAAAAGATAGTACAATATTCTACTAATCTATTAGCTTGACTGAAACCATCGACCCAAATTTGTGACCCTCTTAATATTTTTAAAGAAGATAATGCAATATTGTGCAAAATATAGTGACTCAACTGAAAACATCTCTCACAATTTTGGACACTCCTTATATTTTTAAAAAGAGAGTAACATATTGTACCAAGTATACTGGGTCTAACCAAAAACATCGGTTCAATTTTGAGACCTTCCCTATGATTTTAAAGATATTACAATATTGTACTAAATATGCTGATCCAACTTAAAACATAGGTCAAAATTTTGGACTCTCCCTATATTTAAAAAAAATATAGTTTATTGTTGCACCGAATATAGTGACGTAACTAAAAACATAGTTTAAAATTTCAGACACTCTGTTTAAAAAAAAGACCATATATTGTACTAAATATATTGATACAACTGAAAACATGGATCAAAAATTTGAAGACTCCTTATATTTTTTAAAAAGATAGTACAATATTCTACTAAATCTACTGACTTGACTGAAAACATTGACTCAAATTTGTGACCTTTATATTTTTAAAGAAGATAATACAATATTGTACAAAATATAGTGATCCAACTGAAAACATCCTACAAAAATTTGGACACTCCCTATATTTTTAAAAAAGATATTTTATTGTTGCACCGAATATATTGACGTAACTAAAAACAGGGGTTAAAATTTCAGACAATCTATGTTTATAAACAAAAGACAATATATTGTACTAAATATATGGGGTTCTGAAATACAGCGATACGCATCTGGTAGCTAAATTTGGCACTAAAATAAGGGGGTCGTTTTTAAAAGGCTCTGTGCTATCCCGGTGATATTCAGAGTAGAATATAGATATATTTTTCTAATGCTACGATTTAAATCATCAAATTAAAAAAAATGTTCGATAATATTGAAATAGACGATCTAGGTACGAAATTCAGTCCGAGGAGAAGCAAAAGTAAAAGATTTTGCTCTGTTTTCGGACGTTCGAGCAAGGCTAGCAAAAACTTAGATGTTAGGTTTCATCAATTTCCCTTGCCTAAAAAAGATTTTGTTAAAATGGTTAATAAAAATGGGCCTGAAGAAATAATGGCTCGGAAAAAGCAATGGGAAAATGTTCTAAAACAGGAGAAGAAGGTAACCTCAAACATATGTGTGTTTGTCAGCCCTATTTGACTACTGAGAAAAGTGGTCGCTTACAAGTAATCTACTTCGCGGGTGAACTAATCCGCCGGGCGGCGCGTCAATCGCCCTGCTCTAGAAAAGCATTGGTCTTATGGGAAACTCAATAATTAATATTAAGTAAAAACGTTTCAGCTCATAAAATTAAGACAAACAATTCTTTGATGGGTAATTTATATTTAAAAAATATAAGTCATTAAAGTGTAAAAGGATTATTTTAAAAGTGCATACACACGATTGTTACTAACAATAGGTATCGAACATGTACACGGTAAAAAAAATTGAGCTGTGACAGGGATATTATTCCTTATTATAGCCAAACATTTAGCTGAAAACGAACGAAGGATTTTCGAAAGATCCCTGGGTCAGCGAAAATGAATATCCTTGACCATTTTTCATATACCAGGGATATCGTATAGTCAAACCCCTAATAAGTATAGCTATAATAGGGATATTAAGAATAGGTGTCTGAAGCAATTATCGGAAGAGCGCCGGTGCATTATGGGAGCAGCGAAATAAAATGGCGACGGACTAATCGGGAGCAGTGACAGTTGAGATTTACTTTGGACAATTAAACGCTTTTTAACACTTAAAATGTGCGCGATTGTTAATATTAAATGGACTTTATGATGCAGTAATAATAATTTACATTCGTTTCGATTGTAGGCGATAACTATATTGAAATATCAAGAAACGCGATAAAAACAACAAACTTGACCTCCAAATGCATTACACGGATTTCAGGGAAATTAATTTTCGCGATACCAGACCAAAAAATGGCTACTGTAAGTCATTATATTTCTATAACAACTAAATTTTTTTTCTAATCTGAAGATAATACAATTATACATAATCTGTCGAAAATAATAAACTTTCGAACTTAGCAATTTTGTCCAAATTCCTGATTTACGAGAACAATTTACATAAAGTAACTAAATGTGTAACTCTTAACTAAACGTTTTACCTAATCCAAGCGTACACTTTCTTTGAGTTTAATATATTCTCGATTCACTCGTTCGCGTCAAGAATTTTTTTTCCGTGTATAAATAAGTATGTGTTTTTTAATGAAATGATTAATAGGTACTACGTATTAAGAATACATTTTCTAATAGCAAATATAAATTAATTTTTTAACAAATTGGAAGTCGGAACCATATTGAAAAAATAAAAATCCTAAGAAAAAACGAAATATTATGATAAAAAAATGTAACATAATAAAATTATGATATAACAATATCTTAGAAAGTGGAATAACGAAATTGGTAAATGTAATACTATTTTGATGTTTTCTTCAGTATTATAAATTAGGAATTAAACAATTTTGAATGTTATTAAGTGAATTTTTAAGAACGAGAAATTTTTTATTTGTTAATATAACAAGACAATGAAAATGGTTGTATATTTTTCTTGTAAACAACGAAAGATATGAAAACGTTTGAGATAAAACTTTGCAAGTCTAAAAAGATTAAGTCAGCAATTAAATTTTCAATAAAGAAAGAATTTTCCCGGCCTCAAAAATAGTTTAGCCGACATAAAGCTGATATGATATATTTCTTCTATTAGCAAAAACTTTGTTTAAATACTGAGAAGAATAATAAGATGGCATTTTCTAGAAAATCTGATATTTTTTCATTAAATTTTAAGAAAATACAAAAAATATTTTCTAGAAAATCCCACATTTTTATTTTTCCCAATATTTTTGAAAAGTTTTTGCTAATATAAGATACCCATCTGATTTTGAAGCTTTTTAATATTTTTCGGTCGGTTTCAAAATAAGGCAATAAACGCTTTTAATTTAAAAAAGAAAACGATAAATATTTCAATAGGACAAAAGTTAGTGAGGATTTAAAAAAAGCACGAAACATACCTATTTTCCTACTTCATAATTTTATAAATAATGCGTCTCAAAGTTCTATAAAATATTGCTTATAATAGTCCGGGGGCTGGGTACCTTCCCGCATGCATTAAGACCGCCAAAGGTGAAAACTCTTTATTCTTATGTATTTTTAGCCCCTGAATCCGAATCCACAACTTAATTTTTCGAAAAATGCGTAGAAAATTGTTTAAATTGCATTTGTTTAAGCAAATGATGAAAAAGTGGTTTTTTCTATCTGGACAATTAAAAAAAATGGCTTATTTTAAGAAGAAAAGGTCCCTTGTAACTTTTTTGTAAAAAAGTTGTAAAAAAAATGTATTCTCTAAAACTTACTCTACAAAGTGACATAGTTTTCCACTACGGCAGGTCTTTGCAAGTTGTACTTTTTGCGATCAACAATAGGGCATTTTTACTGCGCGCGCTTCGGTCAACCTTACTATATCGTCATTTTTTATGGTTAAGTTTTCTATTTTATCTCAAGGTATTGTGAAACTTGCCGGAGATTATATGAATTATGTAAAATATTTATTTACACAAGTACATTTTACAGTAGACTGTGTATATTTATTTCTACATTTTTTGTCTTTCGGGCATGCACAAAAAGGAATACATTTAGCTTTAAACTTTACACAAGGATATGATTTTTCACTTTTACAAGCTTTACAATTACAACACGTAACAAAATCGTCTGGAGGTGGTAGTATTATATTTATTTTATTTTTTTGGTATCAATGTCTCATCCTTCACTTCATAACCGAACATAAGAGGATCTTTCGAAAAACATACTATGTCAATCATTAAAAAAGCCTCATTGTTGATCGCAAAAAGTACAACTTGCAAAGACCTGCCATAGTGGAAAACTATGTCAATTTGTAGAGTAAGTTTTAGAGAATACATACGTTTTTGAAATTTTTAGAAATGTTCGGTAGATCAAAAATTATCAACAGTGAAAGTTAGTAAAAAACGTCAAATTTTCGGCCTTTAAAAGTTCATCACTTTTGAAATATGCATTTTACAAAAAAGTTACTAGAGACCTTTTCTTCTTAAAATAAGCCATATTTTCTACAAAAAAAAAAAATTGTCCGGATAGAAAAAACCACTTTTTCATAATTTGTTTTAAAAAATGCAATTTAAACAATGTTCTACGGATTTTTCGAAAAATTAAGTTGTGAATTCGGATTCAGGGGCTTGAAATACATAAGAATAAAGGGTTTTCAGCTTTGGCGGTCTTGTTGCATACGGAAAGGTACCCAGCCCCCGGACTATGATAACAACTCTCACAATACTTTTGTATGAAGAAAAAACACTGACATTTCCTGTTTCGTTAACTTATGTGTAATACAGTTGTTTTTATTTTAATTCTTAGTATGAATTCTATTTCAATTATTCTTTAATAATATGTGAAGTATACAACTTCTAAAACACATACATATCGAGGACATAACTTTGCCATCGGGATCCTTTACTTCTCGTGTCCTGACAATTTGTTCGAGCAAAAATGTAGCTCACAAACAAATTGATCGTTTTTTGAAGTGTAATCCTGCCGCGGAATTGCTTTTTCCCATTCGAGAAGACGATCCAAATCCCAAGAAACTGAAAGAAGAGTCCGCTTTTCTTTGCACTATATCTCACAATTATCACCAAAAGTCAGAATTATAAATTAAAACCCGCTATTTTATTATTTAAATAGTTTTGACACATAAGACTCAATGTTTTTCTGGAGCAGGAGGAATGACGCGCTATATGGTAGCTAGCGGATGAATTCACCCGTTATGTGGAATTTATAAGCGCCAACAGCTGTTGTACAAAAGGTCAGGGAGTCGGATAGGGCTGACGTTTGTTCTCTGCATTTTAAATGTGAGGATTACTCATTTCGAACACATAACTTCACATTTATTTCTAGAGCCAAATATATTTTCTAATATTTTGAATTTATAAATAATTTAGATATAGCATTTGAGTCATCTTGATTGTACATAATTTTATTTTATAACCTCAAAATTTTGATAGGAAATAATTACAAGTTCCCTAACCCAGATAACAATGTGTGAGGGCGCACTGTAGCTACACAATGTGCCAACACGATATGTCGCCAAAAACGCAACACGATCTATGTACGAGGTGAGGGTGCTCAATGTTCACTCAAGGTGGGAACACTCTGTGTGCACAATGTGCAACACATCGTGCTACCATATGTGCGGTCACAGTGCACGTTTTGTGTGAAAACAAAATTTTAAAAAAGATTTTAATATGAAATCAAAAATACAACTTTTCAAAGTCAAACAATAATAATTGCATTAAATGATGTTAATCGAACTTGAAAAGATATACGATTAATAAGTTTAGAAAAAAAATTTGCAACAAATAAGAACTGTAAGTTAGAAATATTTGTTTTATAAAAAAGTGATATTTAAATTTTTCTAATATAATAATTAAAATTTAATTTTTATATACTTATGTAATGAAACAAATCATACGATAAATAATTTTTAAATGAAAAATGAAGTTATATCTATTGTATATTTTTTTAAATTAAATAAACGTGCACACCGTTCTGCAGCACGTAATAATAAATATTAACAAATCCTACACAATACTAAATGATTGAACGAATTCAATAAGATTTTATTGGTGCATCAGAATGGCCTGCTTTTGTTTATATTTTATCTCCAAACGTCAAAATGTGAAAATCGATAAAAACAGACTTGTGATACCATGTACGGAATAAAGCAATTGTGTTATTCCGTAATTCAGTCAACTGAAACCTGACTTTTATACGGACTCAACCAAATTGAATTCCATATTGTATAAAGCATTCGATATTGTTCTAGTTAAGTTCGATTTTTATTCAAAAATTTTGTTTTGTAGGAGGATTTTTTCATACAAAATTAATGTACAAAAGTTAGTTTTTTTATAAGTAAAACTATGTGATCTAGTAAATTGCAATATATTTATTATATATAATTCACATAAATGAAAAAAGCGCATGCTATTTTTAAAAGCTTTCCCGCCTTGTTGACGCACGCGCGATCATTCGATCAAATATGGCGCTCGCCGGCCGGCGACAAAGAGGTTACGTGTGCATTGCGGGAGCGAATTTACTAGTTGTGTCCCCGAGCAAATACACTCGGTTCGTTGCGAAATATTTGAGGATTGTGCTTCAGTGCAACCCGGCCAGAAAAAATACATTTGTTCCAAAACCCCCAGGAGAAGCCAAATATTTGGAAACGATATTTTACTTATAAAAGTCTTGATCCAAGCCAGATTTCTTCAAGGTAAGCTATATATAATTTACATCGAATTCTTCTCTTTTATCTTACATTCCTAATATTAAATTACCACATATCGAACCGTATCAGACACCATTTAAGGCTGTCGACAAAATATCTAATTACAGTAATGCCGTCAATGCGATCAATGTGGGGGCGGGAAGGCACACAGTGGGAGGAAATGCACTTGTTTCGTTCAAAAATGTTTAGAGCCTTCAATTTTGGTTCGATTTTTAATTTTTTTTTTTAAATTAAAGTTCATTAAATTCTAAAGAACCTGACGCTCTGAACTTTTGTCTCTTCTACTTGTTGATTAATAACTTTTTTCACTTAAAGTATGGAAAAACTGAAATTTTTTACATAACAATTTTTTACGCTTTAATAACTGATTAAGTAAACTTTATATTGTCTTAAATGAATGTTTAGGGACTCATACAATACAAATAATTTGCTCATTAGTCCATTCATTTGTTATAAACAAACCTTGTGAACAAAGTAGCACAGTTTTATTATCGGTAAAAAAATTTTCTGTTTACTAAAAATGCTTCATATAAATGTAGGAATTATATATAATTACAAGAATAATTTAAAAGTTTATAATAACTATTGTTGTAAACAATTCTTATGGCAAAATATTAACATTTCAGATTTTTTCAAATTATAATTTCCTTCAATCGCCAGAACGACTTCAGGTATTTCTTAAAATAATAAATATTTAATAATATTTGATCAAATACAAAAATTTCAATTTTTATAAACAAATTCAAAATTTTTGCACTTTCGCATAGAAATTTTGTTTTGTTTGCACTGGCAATGTTTTAAGCTATTGGATGAATTACTGCTAGTCTCTAAAATATTAGAAAAGTTAACAATAACAATTGCTATAAATAATTCTCGTGATAAAATATTCAAATTTAAGGTTTTATCAAATTTAATTTTTTTCACCGCTGGAATGGCTACTGATATTCCTGAAAAATGTATCTTTTATAATATTTAGAAAATATAACAAGTTAAATCTACAGAGGATGAATCAGACGAGGGAGGAGAAGGTGGTCAAGACGAATTGATTGGACAGGACAATTTCGATGCCGATGACGAGGAATTATAAGTCGCGTTATTAAAGACCAAGCACCTGTTTTTTATTAAAATACTTTAAAAGTCTGTGTGAAACTGAAAAATTTATGTTTGTTAAATATAATTTTCTTTAAAGGGCAAGGACCTGACCGAAAGTTTCGTTCGATTCAGTTATTGACCGAAAAAAACATAATTTTTGGCTAAATTTTAACTGTAATTCACAAATTTAGACGAAACTTGATAGTATATTGAATTTCTTCAATGATTGAATCGAAATTCTTTTGGTTTTACTGGCATTGTCGAAAGTGGAACGAAATTTTCGGTCGAGTACATGTTTCTTAGTACAATACTGTAAAAGTGTGCGTGAACTAAAAAATTTATGTTTCTTAAATATAATTTACGCTTAAAGCCATGTGATGAGTGGGTCACGTAACCAGATTCCTACCTTATCGCCACTTTTTTTATTTACCAACTTATATTCACACGAAACGTCACATCGAGTTGAAAATTTGGGATACTAAACAAGAAGCACTAAGAATGGCGGGTCTGGCCCTAAATTTGTATAATCATGAAGAAAGTTTTTTGTTTGAAATAATTTTTTCGCTTTTTTATAATTATTAAAGTTTAGGGCCAGACCCACCTTTCTTAGTGCTTCTTATTTATTATCCTAAATTTTGAAGTCGATGTGTCGCTTCGTGTGAAAATAAGTTGGGAAATAAGAAAGGTGACGGTAAGGTAGGAATGTGGCCATGTAACCTACTCGTTACATGGCCTTAAAGGGCAAGGACCCGACCGAAAGTTTCGTTCTATTCGTTATTGACTGTAGGAAAAAATCAACAAGATCGAGCGCCGAAATTATAATTAGAGCAAATTTTCTGTAATTCTATGGGGACGGCTGAAATATCCCGAAAAATAAAATTCCCGACTCGATAAAACTCTCTGCCCTAAAAAATACAATTCCAAAACTAATAAAATTCCTGAACAGTTTATAATATTAACGAATTTGAAAATTCCCAAATAATAAGACTCCCCAAATAAAACTGTTTCTTAATCAATATTAATTATTTATTAAAACTACGATAATAAAATATTGCTATCAAATAAATTTTTGTTTAATATTTAAAGTGTTAAGAATTATTGTTTGAATTAAAAATTAAAATTATACAAAAAATTTTACTGACAAATTAATACATAAAAATACGTGTTTTTTAATTAACATTTCGATTTTTCAGAAGAACTTTCGTGATTTAAAAAATACTATATACATTTTCAACCAAAATATCTTATTCAGAAATATATTTTGTTTTAATTATTATTTTAAATTTAAACAATAATGTTAAAATACTTCAAACATTAAAAAAGTTGTTTCTTTGGTAACAATATTTGATTATTTCAATTAAAAAAAAATTGTCAAAGAAAAATGCTTTCAGCACTTGTTTATCTTGAAATTTCTTTCTATAATACTTTTTTTTAAATTCAAAATATGATTTTTCGAGAACATTTTTTTTATAATTAAAAAAAGACTGTACCGAAAACCTGGATCAAGCTTCAG
>NC_046661.1:141338194-141343432 GCF_010883055.1 Belonocnema kinseyi | reverse complement strand
CATGACGGACGAACCGCCTCTCTTGCCGCTGACGGCAGAGTATAGGCGCGACGCTTCAGCGCCATCCATTTTCAGGGCTAGTTGCTTCGGCAGGTGAGTTGTACCAGTTGTAAGTATCTTTATATATATATATATATATACTCAATTATGATCTGCAAACGTACTTTTTATAGATTGCAGTGCAGGGAAAAGGTACTTACAACTGGTAACGCAAACTGGACAATTGTAAACAACAAGCAATTAGCTTTATGCTCATTTGATCATCCGGTTGCTTTACATAAAATAATATGTGTCCAACGTGTAACACCTTCACGAAGGAGTGGATAACGTAAATTTACAAAGTTCAGCAATGCTGAGCGATGTTGCCGGCCATCTTTGTTTAAATCCTCCTTCTGACGCCATGATTTCAGATCCCAATTGTCTTTTTTTGAAACATCGAGAGTGTCTGAAATTCAAACCCGTTTTTAGTTAGGTCAGTATATTCGGTGCAACAATAAACTATCTTTTTAAAAAATAAAGGGAGTGATAACAATTTTGACGGATTCAATAAAAGAGCATTTAATCGTTGAGAACGTTAACAATAAATTTGTTTTCTTCGATTTTCTGATCACAATATAACTATCCACAGTACAATAAACAAGTCTTTCGATTTCATGAACAGTTCCTCCTTATAATGTTACGTAATGTAAGATTTAAGATGAAAATGTATGATTTTCATCTGAAAACGATTGTCCAATTATTTACTTATGTATTCTTTTTAATAAATAAGGTTTAATCCAACCTATCATTTTAGTTTACTAAGATTAATGTCAGATTTAGATCAATAGTAATATGGAAGAACAAAATGGACAAGAAAAAAATTGTCACTTTTTATAAACAATAGCAAAAATTAAATTAAATACGATTAAGAGGAGGTGAAATCCAAGTTTTTAATTGCCTACATTAAATATTAAATTTATAAAAAATGGTAAATTTTTTGTCCAATTAAAAAAAGAAAACTTCGAAAATGTTATTTTTCGGGAAGTTTATTCGATGTTCCTAGATCATTTTTTACTTTTAAAAATGTATTTTTATGTGGAATACAGATCAAGTTTAAAGAAATTACAATCAGAAATACCTTTTTGTACAAAAAATAAACAATATTTAGTGACGTGAATTTTTTTGTTTCTAGCGTAGAATCCTATGGATTTGCGCAAAGAAAATGTATTGTTGAACACGTTAAATTATTTTTTTTTTAAATTTATAAGTCATAAAATTGGAAAAAAGTATTTAGAAGAAATTCAATACTGTATTGACAATTTGGCATTCTATGTATAGAGGTATTTTGAATTTCTAAAAAACGTTACCTGTGAATTCTAAATCGAATTTATAGGAGTACTTTTTTATCTTTTTCAAAAATGATTTTGAAACCTTTTAACTTGCATAATTAAATTTGGTTCATTTAAATGTTTTCTGTTGTAAATCTAACATCTTTCAAAGTTGAAAAACTACAATTTTCTGTTCCGTTGATTATTTTGGGAAAAGTGAGTTTTTCGAATTAAAAATTGGCAATAAGTCACAAGAAGTATAGTTTGACGTTGTTTGTGCTAAATTTTTCAGGACAACCATTATTAATTTCAGTAAAGAGCAGCGAGAATGAGCTAGAAATTTACCCCTACCATACCTACCGGTTGGGATCCGCAAAACAGAAGGTGCATGATTACCACTGTAAGTTCGTGTGTAAGTCGATAATACACGACTCGAACTTCAGTTTTCTCAGGTTTTATGCTGCACGATGTTTGCCGATCTGAAAGCTTGAAAAAACTTAGGTGGTCTTCTATTTATATCTCGATGCCCATTTAAAAGTAATTCATGTGATTCTTGATTTCATGCATGCGTCGATTTTGAGGTTATAATTTTTCAGACGTATATAATATGGATATTATTACTATTATATATATATATATATATATTATTAATGTTAAGACAAAAGAAATTTTTCACTAAGACTAATTTTCTATAAAAAAAAAGTAATCTTTAACCATACTTAAATTTTCGACAAAAAAGATTAATTTTATACCAAGAAAAACGATCACTTTTCAACGAAACATAGAACAGTTAAATTTTTAGTTAAAGAAATATTTACTTTAAATAAATTGATGAATCATCAACCAAAACAAAGTAAATTGTTAACAATCTAGTTCCACTTTCAAACCAAAAAAGATTTAAAAAATCGATTTGAATCGATTTTTAATCGATTTAAAAATTCTTTGAAATGACGTTAAATTATTGCAATCAATTCAAAATTCCTTGGAATGTTTTAAAACATCCTAAAATATCTCAAATCCTTTAAAATCTCTTGAAATTTTTCAAAGCTCCTGAAAATTCCTTGCAATTTTAAAAATACTCTACTAAAATATTTCAAATCCTATATTATTGTATGGGGGCTAAAGCATAGGCTTTGGACCAACTCCGTCGGCTTGCGGGTTCGATTTCCGCCTCGCACTCTGGACGAGCCTCGGCAGCCCATGCGATGAACAGTAGCCTAGTAAGGGAGTTGTTCATCTTCGGAGAGTCGTGGGACCGGTACCTCTAGAGAAAAAGGTTTTCTCTAAGTAATTAAAGCTGTTGCTCTTGTTTGTTCAAAACCCACCTTAAACTGTGGGCCCCCCTCCCGCCAGCAAGTAAGTGTGTAGAGGGTGTGTAAAGGAATTAAAATATATCAAATCTTTCAAAATCTCATATTAAATTACCGTAATGAATTCAAAATTCCTTTGAACATTTTTAAATATTCTCAAATATTGCAATTCCTTCAAAATATTTTGAAATTTATAAAACAGAAAATTTTCAAAACGTTAAATATTGAAATGTTTGTTGATTAGAGTTTTGAAAATGGGGTCAACAAAAATTTAAATCTGTAAAATTTAAGGGTACAATGGAGCAATTAAGGTAATTTAGGGCCGGTTCCACCAACCTCGGTTAAAAATTTAATCTTCGGTTAAAGCTAGTTACGTATTCCGCCACTTTTTAACAGCCGGTTAACTCGCATTAACCACCGTTAAATCTAACCGGTCAAGATTGATTGATGAGGGCGATTTAATCGTCCTTTAACCTAAAAATCGTCCCTTATGATACTTGTCTCAGCCTGATCACGAAAAAAAGTAAACACGGAAAAATCATACTGTGTGGGGACTTCAATGCCCATTCTCCTATGTGGGGATCTTCGACACCCAATTACGCGGTCAGACAACTATGTGCTGCGATCTTTGATTCTGGGTTGGCTCCACTCTACGATTCGGAGCCCTTGTTTTCTGTGAGCCGGGCTTGGTCCCGATATCCTCGTGCAGGGTGGGGTGTAACTCATACTCATCTGATCATGTCTAAGGCGTTCGACAAGAAGAGGCAGCCACTATAGTGGTATAAGGATTGTGAGTTGGCACAGGCTAGAAGAAGTGCTGCACGGAAGAAATTCTTGGCTAACCAGACATGGGAGTTGATGGCGGAGTACAAGGCTGTTGACAGTGAGGTCAACATTTATTCGTGATGTGAAGTATCAGGTCTTCAGGACCTTTTGTGAATTTATGGATCCAGCTTCCGGTCTGAGCAAAAATGTAGGATCGTTAAGTCTCCCCGCTCGCTCTATGTCTCTTAGCACTAACGTAATAATGGACGTGGACTCTACTGTAATAATAAGGAATAACCCATCATAAAGTTTCAATTTTCTGTTCCGTTGTGTAGTTTTAACTTAATTCTTTCCCGAAATCGAAGCTTTTCTATTTATTTTCTTAATCCCCGACTTTTGGATATATTTTCAGAAAATCCAATTAAAAGTGAAGTGCCTTTCGCGTGATTTCTTGAAATTTTTATTTTAAAGCAAGATCTAAGTACTTGAGTATTAGAAAAAAATTCAAACCTTTTTTCCAAAAAGGTTTTGAACTACCTTAATACGCAAGGACAAGTTTTGTGTATTTTTAAAAGTTGGTTACTCTTCAAATCAAAAATGACTAAAGAAAGTTTAATATAAAATGCAATTAACTTAAAAAACAGCATTCAATCAGGTAATAAATTATGATAATGTGGCACCTACAGTGGACAAAAGAAATA
Source organism: Belonocnema kinseyi (assembly GCF_010883055.1). Classification (NCBI taxonomy): domain Eukaryota; kingdom Metazoa; phylum Arthropoda; class Insecta; order Hymenoptera; family Cynipidae; genus Belonocnema; species Belonocnema kinseyi. Next base: position 141,339,349 of record NC_046661.1, on the reverse strand, counting down.
CAAACATTGTATGACAAGAAAAGAGATATGGAAGGACAGTCACGAAAAAAACAGAATGTGGATAATAGTTAGCGGAAAAATAATATCTTCCTTAGCAGATGCAAATGCAAATGTATTCACTACACAAAGTATCAATTTAATTAACATGGCCCTAAATCTTGGGTCACACTTTGTCTTGGTTCCTATCTAAAAGGTTGAGACTCTTCCTCTGGAGTATCAGTCTCAGTGAAACTTGGTCTTCAGACAATTCTTGCCTTACCAGCCCTTCTCTTTCTTGCGTTTTGCATTTGCTGTGAGTCCTTCAAGCATACAGTGAAGAAACGTAGAAATACAATCATTAATACAATGGAGCGTTGGACAGGCAAAGTTGCTCTAGTCACTGGAGCCTCCATCAGAATCGGTGCAGCCATTTGCGAGGAACTCGTCACCAAAGGGATGAAAGTTGTCGGACTTGATCTCACTACTAACAAAATGAAGGTGAGAAGCTCCGGATTTTAGTTCTCACTTTTTTAACCCACTTCTCCTTGCTGAGAAGATAGAGATCAATTCCAAAATGGAAGAATGTTTGGCGATTTTTTTATGTGGAATGCATTTTGATTTAATAGTGTAAACGAATTTGGAATAGTGGCGCTTTATGGGGTATAAAATTAATTTACATTGTAGTTGGGGTGGCGGGTTGGACTAAATAGGGAAAGTGAGGTTAGGTTTGCAAGGGAGCGGGGCAGTTTTGTGTTCAAGATTTTGGGCCTGCATGGCGAACAACGGTGGTCTGAAGGGGATGTGAGGGGTGAAATAGGGCAAAGAAACTGAAATTTTAGGGCGGTAAGCGACAGCAGCCTTAAGAGACATCTGTTGGCGGCTGTGCGTATTTTTGTGTATGGATAGGTTACAGTTAACGACGGACGAGCGGGAGGTGGGCAGCGAGAATACTGGCAATGCTGGTAGTGAAGTAGACGAGGAGAAAATATCCAAAAGGACACGACGGCCAGTTGTGCGTGGCCCGGTGTCAAGTGGCGCGTCAGGGAAGGGGAAGTATCGGAGCAAAAGAAGAGATCAGGCCAGGGAGAGAGCGTCCTGTGCAAGTGAGGGGGAAAGCGCGCTAGACAGTCCATTTAAAAAAGCGTACGAAGACGTAGGTCACCCCCCCCCCTAAGA
>NC_046661.1:141311502-141338094 GCF_010883055.1 Belonocnema kinseyi | reverse complement strand
GGAACAATAATTTTTGTTCACTCGCTCTTCGTAACTATTTGAACTTGGAAATTGAAGACAAGAGTTTTAAAATTATACCATACGACTACTACTGTCCTTCTGACAAAAAAGATTTACTTGGAAGAACTTGTGATATTTGCGGACTTTATTTTATGACGAAGAAAGGTGTGAAAAATCACAAAGAACAAATTCACAAAAAGTTGAACGTAGGTGGAATCAAAAACTCGGCCCCGTCGCATAATTACTGGACGCAACAAAGAAATTTTGTGTCACTTATCAATTGATGGGAATCGGGTAGATGTAGCAGAGTGGCTTGATGAAGAAGAGATAGAATCTGATGGACTTATTCTTCCAAATGATTCATCTGAGAAACTGACTGCTTTTCCTGTGATCGAAAATTTAGAAGAATGGTTAATCAGTCCATTTGTAGAATCTTACTGACTCGATTAGCTTTATTAAGATAAGATCGATTCCAAAGATAAAGCCAAACTGTAAAATGATTTACGTTTGTATGATTAGTTTATATAATTATCATTATAGTACTTCTTAAATTCCATACCAAATATTGTTTTTTTTTCAGTATTATAAACAATGTAAAATAAAATATATACTATAATAAACATTGCAAAAAAATTATTGTAAAAAAATTATTGCAAATTTTATTTTTAAAAAATTGATTAGCGTTACGTAACGCCACAGGAAGGTTATCCTTGCGTTACGACTGCGTTACAAAGGGGGAGGGGGGTGTAAAAAAAGCTGGATTTTGCGTTACGTAATTTATGGACGGCCCCTAAAGGGGGCTATGGAGCAGATGGAAAGTATTAGGGAGTACCTGAGAGTAAGAGATGAGAGATGGGAAAAGGAAGTAAAAGAGCTGAGGGGGAAAGTAGAAGGATTGCAGAGGGAGTTGCAAAGGAGCTGGAAGAAGATATTAGGGTGTGGAAGAAAAGGGCGGAAAAAAGGCTGGAGAAGGTGGAGGACAGGTCGGGAATGGAAGCAGTTGACATGAGGGAGGGCGAGAAAGTGGAGATCACGATTGAAGAGAAAGTGGGAGAGCGCAGAAATGAAAAGGAGGAGAGAGCGGATAGGGAAAGGATAAAGGCAATGGAGTTGAGGATGGAGAGAAGGCAGATAGGAGAAATAATATAGTGATAAGATGATTGAAGCTAAAGAGCAGAGAAGAAAGAGAGGGGGTGGAAGCGCTGCTACAGAGCATAGGGTGGGTTAAAGGCAAAGTAGGGAAAGTTAGGATGGAAAAAGAAAAAGAGCTGGAAGAGGAGTTAAGAAGTGTTCAGACAGAAGGGGACGAGTGGAAGATAATCAATAGGTTTAGGAAACGTAGGGTGGGGATAAGTGAGAAGATAGGGAGCGACGAATGGAGGAAATTTTTTAAGGTTTCATTTCAGGGCTCAGATACACGAAAGAGAGATGAGGGGATTAGAAGAACGAGGGAGATAGATGGAGAGGAGCAGAACAACGAGAAGATAGAGAAGCAGATAGGGAAATTGAAAAAATCTAAGGCAGCAAGGATGGACGGGGTAGAGAACGAAGCGTGGCTGTTTGGCACACAAGAATTAAGGCAGAGGCTGAAGGGAGTAGTGAAAAAAGTATGGAGGGGGGAGGGATTTCCAGCAGGGTGAAGGGAGGGGTTGATCGTACCACTGTATAAGAAAAGGGATAGGGAGAGGCAGGAAAATTATAGAGGAATTACGATCATGAATACAGCGTACAAAATATACGCGATGGTGTTAGCAGATAGGCTGCGCAAGGATGTTTAGCGGAAAGTAATATTGCCGGAGACGCAGGCGGGCTTTAGAGAGAGGAGTACTATTGACAATATTTACGTCTTGCAACATGTGGTGGATAGAGAATTAACCAAACAGGGTGCCAAAGTGTACGCGTTTTTTGTAGATCTAAAGAGCGCGTTCCCTTCGGTAGATAGAGAGAGGTTGTGGGAGGCAATGGAAGAGAGGGGAGTCAAGAGGGGCCTGATCAAGAGGATAAGGGAGGTATATGAGAAGACGAAAAATAGGGTGAGAGGAAGGGAGGGAATCTCTGGGGGATTTTGGATGGATAGGAGGTTGAGGCAAGGGTGCCCACTTGGCCCAACGCTTATTGCAATTTTGATCGCGGATATGGAAAGTAAGCTAGCGGCCACTAGCATATGCAGATGACATAGTGCTACTGGCAAAGAGCTAAGAGGCTTTAAAGGAGTTGATGAAGAGGTTGAGAAGATACTTGGAAAAAATAGGCTAGAGTTAAATGGGGATAAGTCGAAGGTTATGGTGTTGAGGAAAGGAGGTAGGAGAGATAGGGGAGGGGAGTGGAAGTGGAAGGGAAAGCGGTACAGGAGGTGAAAGAATTTGTGTACTCTGCCTTCCTGTTTCGAAGGAATGGGGAAGTGGACGGTCATATAAAAGAGAGAGTGAGAAGGGCAAATGTGGTGATGAGGCAGATGTGGGGGCTGGGGGAAAGGTTGTTCGCAGTTGATTTTGTAAGGAGACTGAAATTGTTTGATTCGCTAGTGATGAGTGCCTTATTTTATGGAGTAGAGGCGTGGGATTGGAAGGTAAGTGATAGACCGTGAGCTCACAACGTAAATGGGAGCGTGATACGGATAAGGCCAATTTTCACATGAGATGTTCGTCTGATGATGAGGAACATAAAAATGGGTGCCTGGCAGGTGTGAGTGGATGCGTTCACCTGTGGCGACCTGTCATAGGTGCGAATTTTTGGCAGTTAACTTACGTGACTCGGATAAGGTTGAAAATTCGTGTACATGTAGGGGCTGACATTAGAAATAGCACCTGCGCATTGCCAGGCACTTACCTGGATGCAAAAGTGTTGCCAGGCGGCTTCGAAGTCGCCGGACATTCAGGTGAAATTTCTTGAAATTGATTTTACAAGAAAAAGTTTGAAACAAAAGTTGGTCCACTCCCAGAGATGCATATTTTCATTGGTATATAATTTTTTGATAAAATTGATATATTTGGAGAAAACATCGATTAAAGAAATACCATAACAATAAAAAGCACTTTTTATTGACAACAAGTGATTTTTTCGAAAATTATTAAGAGACAAAAGGTACTCTATTACAGGTATACTCCAAGATTAATTAGAAGTATTTGTTCAAAATGTTAATATTTACCAAGTTATTCGCATTTTTCCTTCTTTTTCCCATTTTTTCAATCACCTGCTGTATCTTTAGCAATTTAAAAGAAGGTGTGCTCAAAATTAGTACACGAATAAAGTAAGTCTTGTGCAATGAATTGGCGTCAGCCACTTTCAATTTCAACAATAACTTATTCTGCTATAAATAATCATAATCAGTGTCACGTTCTCAGCTTCTGATTATCGTAGAAAGTTGTAATAAAGATTAATATGATTATAAAAATTAAACAAAATCGCTTTACTTTAAAATACCCATTATTTATTATTGTTAAAGCTTATGTTTTGTCGCGGAGATACGTTCGATCATTATTACGGTGACGAATGTCAAGTTTCCCAGACACAGCGCGAGTCATTGGCGTAGGCATTACAAATTCTTCGTGCTGCATTTTTAATGCAGTTCTATAGCATTAAAAATGCAATCGTAATGCCTACGCCAATGAGCCACGCTGGGTCTGGGAAACTTGACATTCGTCACAGTAATAAAGATCGAACGTATCTCCGCGACAGAACATAAACTTTAACAATAATAAATAATGGGTATTTTAAAGTAAAGCGATTTTGTTGTTTAATTTTTCTAATCATATTCATCTTTATTACAACTTTCTACGATAATCAGAAGCTGAGAATGTGACACTGATTATGATTATAATACTTGGTAAAAATTAATATTTTGAATAAATACTTCTTATTCATCTTCGCACCTTTGACAGGTCGCCACAGGTGAACGCATCCACTCACACCTACCAGGCACCCATTTTTACGTTCCTCATCATCAGACGATCATCTCATGTGAAAATTGGCCTTATCCGTATCACGCTCCCATTTATGTTGTGAGCCCACGGTCTATGAGGAGGTAAATAGGATACAGGAGACTATGTAAAGTGGATACTGGGGTTGGGAAGGAATACGCCGAACTATATTGTCAGGAGGGAGACAGGAAGAACGAGTTTAGGGATTATAACAGGGAGTCGAGCGTGTAAATATAAGGAGAAATTTTTGGAAGAGGGGGGAAGTAAATTGGTTAGGGAGTGTTGGTGGAAGAAGGAGAACAGACGTAATGGTACAAAGATGGAGGTGGAAAGAACGAACGGATTGCAGACGGATGAAGTTAGCAGGAGGCACGAGGAAAGAAGGTAAATGAGTTGGTTCAAAAAAATGGCATGAAGAAAGAGAAGGCAAAAGGAGAGGAGAGGATAAGAGAGTCAAGGTTTAACAGGAACTATGTGTGGAATATGCCAAGGGAGAGAGCGCAATATTTGTATGAGAAAGGAGAGCAAGGTAGTCAGTGAATTATAGCGAGAATGAGATGCAGTTGCATGGAAGGTTACAATAGGCCCTGGCTTTCTAGAGAGAAGAGAATGTGTAAACTGTGCGGGAAGAGGGATGCAAAAGTTGAGCACTGGTTGGAGGAGTGTGAAGAGGTGGAAAGGAGTGAGATAAGCATGGAGGTATTGTTGCATGAAAGGGGGGACAAAAGGGCAATAGCATGGGTGAAGGGGGTGTTGGGTAAGATGGAGAAAAAGAGAAGGAAGGAGGAAGAGGAATGGAGAAGGAAAGATTGTAAATAGGAGAGGAAGTAGATGTAAGAAAAATGTAAATATTGTAAATAGTAGTTAAGTATTAAGTGTTAGCCGCGGAGACAGTGGCTGGTAATGCGAGGCATAGCGATAAAAGAGCTAAATGCGTGCGAGGCGTGGCGCAAGTCAATTCAACTTGAGGGTGATTTTTGGGGCTACTAATAGCGGGAATACAAAATTTTACACTTAGAGGTGGTTCTTGGGACTAGGGAGGGCTGGAAAGGCACCCTTTTTTCACTCAGAGATGGTTATTGAATCCGGAAAGAAGTATTTTAAACTTAGCGGTAATTCTTGAGCTGAGGCGACCTGGAAAAGGTTGTCTTGTCGTTTGGATGGTTGTTGAAGCTGGAAAAGGGGAATTTACTTTGAAGGGTGATTCTGGTGTTATATACTGCCAGAAAGGGGAATTTTACACTTAAAGGTGCTTTTTTGAATTAGAAAGAGCCAGGCAAGGGGTATGTTTGCACGTAAGGGTGGTTCTTGGAACTGGGGAAAGCTGTATAACAGGATAAGGGGTATTTTGACAAAGCTGTGAATTTTTGGAGGTTTTTTTTTGGAGGGTATTATTTGTTGGGATATTTAACACTTGCAGGTGGTGCTTGGTACTGTGGCGAGTTGGAATAGGAGTCGGAAAAAATTGGCCGTCTTAAAAAAGTTTTTATTCTTTTGAAACCTTTCAAAATTCTTAAAAAGCCCTTAAATTATTTTTTTTTATTCTGCAAAAATCTACATTTTGTTTCAAATTAGGCTGTTTTTTTTGCCCCGAAATTTCCGTCTTGAAACGTCTTGAAACTATAATACACAGTGATACTTTCAAGTTTTCACCAACTGAAAAAATGTCAAATCTGACGAATAAAGTTTTCCAGATTTTCAAAGAAGAAAAAATGGATTTTAATTCAATTTCTGAATAATAATTTATTTCCTATTCCTAAGAAGCAATGCTAACTTGTCGAAAAAAAATAGCTGGGACTAAAATAAAAATAAATGATTTTATATTTTGTTTGAATATAGTTATTTATGAGTAATCAAGGTTTAAAGTGTTGAAATGAGCACATTTTGTATTTACAGAAAGTGATTTTTATTGCTTCCAACATATCATTTAATAGTTTCAAGACGGAAAAACTTATGGATCCTTTTTCTTTTCCTTGGAATCCTTTTCACCAGATGCTTCTTCCTCCTTCTCGTCCTCGCTTTCTTCTTCATCGTCTTCATCGTCATCGTCGTCTTCCTCGGAATCATCATCGTCGGAAATATCATCGTTGCCATAACTATAGCTGCTGGCTCCTACCAATATTTTCATTAGATCAAATTACATTTTTTTCTATTAGATCAGATCAGATATGTACATATCTTAAAACCTTCATTTCCAATAAAACAGTTGCATTTTTAATCAAAAAAGATGAAATTTCGGCTAGAATAAATTAATTTTCTACAAAACAATTAAATTTTCTAATCGAAAAAATGAGCTAAAAACGAGGAAGTTAATTTTCATAAAAGTAGTGATATTTCTGATCAAAGAAATTAATTTTTTACAAAACAATTGAATTTTCAAACCAAAAGTATGAGTTTACAACAGAAGAGTTCATTTTTAAGAAAATAGTGGAATTTACTACTTAATAGTGGAATTTCAAAGCCAAAAAATACTAATTTTCTACAAAACAGCTGAATTTTCAAACCGAAAAAATTAATTTTCAACAAAAAGGTCATTTTGAAACAAATTATTGAATTTTCAACCAAATAGCTCAAACCTCAGCCACAAACCCTTAATTTTCAACGAAAGATTCGTATTTTTGACCAAAAGAGATAAAATTTCTACTAAAAGAAATTAGTTTTCTACAAAACAATTGAATTTTCAAAACGAAAAAATTAATTTTAAAGGTCATTTTCAACATAATTATTGAATTTTCAACAAAATAGTTGAAACCTCAACCACAAACCCGTAATTTTCAACGAAAGATGCATATTTTTAACCAAAAGAGATACAATTTCTGCTAAAAGAAAATGATTTTCTACAAAACAATTAAATTTTCAAACCGAAAAAATTAATTTTCAACAAAAAAAGTCATTTTTAACCAAATTATTAAATTTTCAACCAAATAGTTGAAACCTCAACCAGAAAACCTTACTTTTCAACGAAACAGTTGTATTTTTAACCAAACAAGATTAAATTTCTGTTAAAAAAAAAGAAGAATTTTCTACAAAATAGCTGAATTTTCAGACCAAAAAAATTAATTTTCAACAAAAAAGGTCGTTTTCAACCAAATTCTGGAATTTTCAACCAAATAGTTGAAACCTCAACCAGAAAACCTTAAGTTTCAAAGAAACAGTCGTCTTTTTAACCAAACGAGATAAAATTTCTGCTAAAAGAAATTAATTTTCTACAAAACAATGAATTTCCAAACCGAACAAAATTACTTTTCAATAAAAAAGGTCATTTTCAACCAAATAGTTGAAACCTCAAACAGAAAACCTTAATTTTCAACGAAACAGTCGTATTTTTAACCAAAAAAGATTAAATTTCTGCTAAAAAAAAGAAGAATTTTCTGCAAAACAATTGAATTTCCAAACCGAAAAAATTAGTTTGCAACAGAAAGGTATTTTTTATTTTTAACCAAAGGAGATAAAATTCTGCTAAAAGAAATTGATTTTCTACAAAATAATTGAACCGAAAAAATTAATTTTCAACTAAAAAAGTCATTTTCAACCAAATTATTGATTTTTCAACCAAATAGTTTTAGCCTCAACCAGAAAATCTTAATTTTCAAAGAAACAGTCGTCTTTTTAACCAAACGAGATCAAATTTCTGCTAAAAGAAATTAATTTTCTACAAAGAATTGAATTTTCAAACCGAAAAAATTAATGTTCAACTAAAAAAGTCATTTGCAACCAAATTATTGATTTTTCAACCAAATAGTTCAAACCTCAACCAGAAAACCTTAATTTTCAACGGAACAGTTATATTTTTAACCAAAAAAGATGAAATTTCTGCTAGAAAAAAAAATTCTACAAAACAATTGAATTTTTAAGCAAAAAAAAAAAAACATTTTCATCAAGAAAGTTAATTTTAAAACAAATAGTCTAATTTTCTACCAAATAGTTTCAACTAAAAAATTAGACTTTTCAAACCAATAATATAACTTTTCTATCCAATAGTTCAAGTTGTTAACCAAATATGAATTTTCAACTAAACAGTTGAATCCTCAATCAAAAACCCTTCATTTTTAACCAAATAATTCATTTTTTACAAAAAAATTTGAAATTGCTGCTAAAAGAAATGATTTTTCTAAAAAAAAAACAATTGAATTTTCAAATAAAAATTATGAATTTTCAACAAGAAATATAAATTTCAACCAAACAGTAGAATTTCCCATCAAATAGCGTAATTTAAAAGGCAAAATAAAACGAATTTTGTACATAACTGAATTTTCAAACCGAAAATATGAATTTACTACTAAAAAAAGTAGACTTTTAAAACCAAAAATATAAATTTTCAAAAAAATCTTGAACCAAATAGTTTAATTTTTAACCAAATACGAATTTTCAACAAAATAGTTGTATCCTCAACCAAAAGACCATGAATTACAACGAAACAATTGTATTTTTAACGAAAAAATGTGAGAATTCAGCTAAAAGAAATGCATTTTCTATAAAACAATTCAATTTACGAACCAAAAGTATGAATATTTAATTAAAAAAGTTAATTTTCAAGCAAATAGTGGAATTTTCCACTAAATAGTGTAATTTTAAAGCCAAAAAGACGAATTTTCCAGAAAACTGTTGAATTTGCGAACCGGAAATAGAAATTTTCAACAAATTAGGGGAATCTTTAACGAGAAAATCTTAATTACAAACAAAAACGTTGCATTTTTAACCAAAGAAGGTCAAACTTCTGTTAAAAGAAATCAATTTTTCACAAAATAATTGTATTTTCAAACCAAAACTATGAGTTTTCAACAAGAAAGTTAATTTTTAAGCAAATAGTGTTATTTTCTACCAAATTGTGTAATTTTAAAGCCAAAAAGACGAATTTATACAAAACAGTTGAATTTTCAACTCGAAAATATTAGTTTTCTATTATTAAAAAATAAACTTTTCAAACCGAAAATAGAGATTTCCAACCAAAAATGTCATTTTCAACCAAATTATTGAATCCTCAACCAAAAAACTTTAATTTTCAATCAAATAATTGCACTTTTAACAAAAAAAGGAGAAATTTCTGCAAAAAAAAAAGAATTTTCTACATAAGTATTGAATTTTCAAATAAAAAATAGAAATTTTCAACAAAAAAGATAATTTTGAACCAAATGGTTAAATTTTCAAACAAATAATTCAATTCTCAACCAAACAAGATTAATTACAAAAAAAGTTGTATTTTTCACCAAAAACTGTGAAATTTTTGCTAAAAGAAATAAATTTTTTTTTAAATTATAATTTAAAATCAGAAGTATGAGTTTTCAAAAACAAAACTAATTTTCATGCAAATAGTGGATTTTCTACCAAATAGCGTAATTTAAAGAAAAAAATTAATTTTTTACTTAACAGTGAAATTTTCAATCTGATAATATGAGTTTTCAGATTAAAAAAAAATACTTTTCAAACCGAAAATAGATATTTTCAAGAAAATAGTTCAATTCTTAACCAGAAAACCTTAATTATACAAAAAAAACGTATTTTTAGCTAAAAGCGTAAACCTTCTGCTAAAAGAAATTAATTTATTACAGAATAATTAAATGTTGAAACTAAAAGTATGAGTTTTCAACGAGAAAGTTAATTTTCATGAAAATAGTGGAATTTTCCACTAAATAATGTAATCTTAATGCCAAAAACAGACGTTTTTACAAAACAGTTGAATTTTCTACTAAAAAAATAGGCGTTTCAAACCGAAAAAATGAGTTTTCAACAGAAAGTTCATTTTTAACCAAATAGTTGAATTTTCTACGAAATAATGTAATTTTAAAACCAAAAATACGAATTTTCTACAAAACAGTTGAATTTTCAACCAGAAAATATGAGTTTTCTACTAAACAAAAAAGAGTTTTCAAACTGAAGATAGACATTTGAAACCAAAAAACGGTAATCTTTAACCAAATGATTGAATTTAAACAAAAAATAGTTCAATTGTTAACCAAATATGAATTTTTAACAAAAAGTTTTCTATAACAACAAAAATTTTAAACAAAAAGATAAATTTTCATCAAAAAAGGTCATTTTTAACCGAATGATTGAATTTTTAACCAAATGTTCAAATCCTCAACCAAAAATCCTTTATTTTCAACCAAATAATTGCATTTTTAACAAAAAAAGGTGACATTTTTACTAAAAGAAACGAATTTTCTACCAAAAAAATTGAATGTTCAAACCAAAAGGAAGTTTTCAACAAGAAAGTTAATTTTTAGGCAAATAGTGCTATTTTCTACCAAATTGTGTAATTTTAATGCCAAAAAGACGAATTTTCTACAAAACAATTGAATTTTCAAACCGAAAATATAAGTTTTCTGCTAAGAAAATAGTGTTTTCAAACCGAAAATAGACATTTTCAACAAAAAAGGTAATTTTGAACCAAACTAATGAAAGAATTTTTAACTAAATATTTAAATCCTCAACCAAAAAACCTTCATTTTCAACCAAATAATTACAATTTTAACAAAAAGAAGGTAAAATTGTTACTAAAAGAAATTAATTTTCTACCAAAAAATTGAATGTTCAAACCAAAAGTGAGTTTTCAACAAGAAAGTTAATTTTTAAGCAAATATGCAATTTTCTACCAAATAGTGTAATTTTAAAGTGGTAAAAGGAAAAGAATTTTCTACATAATGTTTGAATTTTCAAATCAAAAATAAAAATTTTGCACAAAAAAGATATTTTTCAACCAAACGATTGAATTTTCAACAAAACAGTTTCATTTTTTACCAAAATTTTGAAATTTTTGCTACAAGAAATGCATTTTCTACAAAACAATTGAATTTTTCTACCAAAAGTATGAGTTTTTAATGAAGAAGTTAATTTTCAAGCAAGTAGTGAAATTCTCTACCAAATTGTGTAATTTTAAAGCCAAAAAAAAACGAATTTTCTACAAAACAGTTGAATTTTCTAACCGAAAATAGAAATTTTCAACAAAAAAAGTTCATTCTCTGCTAAATAGTTAAAGTGTTAAACAAATAGGAATTTTTAACCAAAAAGTTTACACCTCAAACCAAAAAAGTTTACTTTTCCACGAAAGAATTGTATTTTTAACTAAAAAAGGTAAAATTTCTGCTTAAAGAAATGAATTTTCAAGAAAAGAATTGAATTTTCAAACCAATAGTATGAGTTTTTAACAATAAAATTTATTTTCAAGCAAATAGTGAAATTTTCTACCAAACAGTGTAATTTTAAACCCCAAAAAACGAATTTTCTACAAAACAATTGAATTTTCAACCTGAAAATATTTTTTCAACTGAGAATCTAGTGATTTCAAACCGAAAATAGAAATTTTCGACAAAAAGGTTAATTTTCAATCAAATGATTTAATTATGATTTTCCAAAAAAAAGTTAATTTTTGAGAAAATAGTGGAATGTTCAACCAAATAGTTCCATTCTCAACCAAAAAAACTTCATTTTTAACGAAACAATTGTATTTTTAAACAAAAAAGGTAATATTTCTGCTAAAAGAAATTAATTTTTTACAAAATAATTCAATTTTCAAACCAAAAGTATCTGTTTTCAAAAAGAGAGTTCATTTTTAAGAAAATAGTGAAATTTACTACCAGATAGTTTTATTTTAAAAGAAAAAAGAAGAATTTTCTAGATAACAGTTGAATTTTCATCGCAAAAATATGAGTTTTCTACAAAAAAAAATAGACTTTTTAAACTGAAAATAGACATTTTCAACAAAATAGTAAAAAACTAGAAAACCTTCATTTTAAACAAAACATTTGTATTTTTAATAAAAAAAGATGAAATTTCTACAAAACAGCTAAATTTTAAATCAGAAAATGTAAGTTTTCTGCTAAAAAATAAACTTGCAAAGCCTAAAATAGAAATTTTCAACTAATTGCATGAATTTTCAACAAAAAAAAAGTTTAATTTTTAAATAAATAGTTGAATTTTAATCCAAGAAAGATAAAATTTCAACCCAAAATAGAATAGTTGAATTTTTCGTTAAAAATGTAATTATCAACCAAAAAAATATGATTTTCAAAAAAATATTTGAATTTTCTACTGGAAAATTTAACTTTTTGTTGAACAAATGATTTTCAACAAATTAGTTACATTTTCAAAGAGATGAATTTTCAATTAAAATGATGAATCTTCAAGCAAAAAAATTAATTTTTAACAAAAGAAATATTGAAAACACTACTTCAAGTATTATTATTGATTGATTGATTTATTGTCTCCATTGTATACTTTTACAAGTTTTTACAATTATTCTGTATCCACCTCAGTGACAATACCCAACAATTTATTATTTTAATTTAATTTAATTATTTTATTATTTCAATTTTACATAGAAAATATTAACACTTAAATTCTAACTGAATACATTAGGCGAATACATTGCAGTTAATTCATTCCCTTACATATTTATATCCTTGATTCTACATACTCTATCACAAATTGTCCATCTTCCAAACTCATTCTTCCTCTCATTCACTCTGTCGCGCTCTCTCTAACCTCCCCCTCTGACACTTCTCTCGCTTTCTTTTCGAACTCTCTGGCAAATCGGCAGAGGACAGGGTTCGGTTTTCCCTTAAATGTTTCGATGACCAATTCTTCTAACTTCCGATCTCTCTTTCCGTCCTTCCATGGATCAACACCGTCAATCCATTTTTTATCCATTTTTCCATCTAGCCCTTGACAAAACCCATATGTGCGTCAGGTTCTCTTCTACTTCTCCAAAAATTCTACACGTAGTATCCTTGTATCCCTTATTCCCTGCCTTTCCTACGTTCCCACATCTTAACCTTGCACACTGCTCCTTTTCCTCTGGACTTGTCCCTTTTTCATCACAATAATTTTCTCTCCTCAAGCTGGTCTTCCATTTGCTGTATCCACCACAGTAATTGAAACTATCTATTTTCATCCAGTCCAACTGTATTTCCTGCTCTATTCTTCTTTCTACTCCCTTAAACATATCATCGGTTATCTCATTGACACGACTCCCTTCGAATGCCCAATCCAGCGTCTCTCCATCCCCTACAATTCTGCATGCTTTCTGTAACCCTTTACCCCATGGCGACGGATTCCCATTCTTGATTCCCCTCATTTCTTCCTTTAGACATATTTTTGGCCGTCTCTCCTCTCTCGTTCCCAAAATGTCTACCATATATTTCGAAGCCCACATTCTTGCTTCTATCTCTAGGCTTAACCTGCCTGACTCCATTCTCCAAATGTACCCAGGAGTTGTCCTATCTATTCCCATTGCCATCTTGACTAACCTTCCCTGCATTTTCTCCATTTCTTCCCTTCTTTCCCACCCTCGAATTTCTACTCCGTATAGCCCCCCCCCCCGCGCCTTAGCCAGTGTATCCAGTATATACAATCTTTTCCCCAGAATATCGAGACCCGCCCTTTTCATCGCCCCCCAAGCTGCGTTCGTGGCTGTTTGCGCTTTTCCAGCCATTTTTCTTATACGAGTTTTATAAGCCCCTTCAGCTGAAAACCAGAATCCCAAATATTTGAAGTTATCGACCATTTCTACTTCTTTTCCCTTAATTGTCCAATGTTCTCCCTTTTTTTCCTTCCCCCCTTCCTAAAAATCATTATTTTAGTCTTCTTTACATTTATCTCTAGCTTAATTCTTTTTACATATCTTTCCAAGCTTCTAATCATTTCTGCTAAACCTTCTGCTGTGTCTGCCACTAATGCCAAATCATCCGCAAATTTTAACCCAAAAATTTTCTCATTTCCCACCACCGTCTCTCCTATATTTCTTCTTTCCTAATCCTCTTCGATGTCATTCACAAAATTGTTGAATAGGGTTGGGCTTTGAGGACACCCTTGTCTAACCCCTCTTGTTGTAGAGAAGCTCTCTGTTATTCCCTGACCAGTTATTACCTCATTAACCGTTTTTGCGTATATCTCTTCTAACATTCCTAATATTCGGCCTCTATTCCCAATTTTCTTCAGTTTTCCTATGAAAATATTCCTGTCTACTGTATCGAAAGCTTTCTGAAAGTCAACGAAAATCTCATAGTTTTCCTCCTTCTCTCTTAAGTTTATTATTAATTATAGAATTTAGCACGAATACGTGATCTCTCGCTGACCTTCCCTCCCTGAATCTTCGTTGGCTTTCTCTTATTAATCCCTTCTTTTCCAGCCAAGCCCTCAATCTTCTATCCATGATGGTTGCTAATATTTTATATCCTATGTCTAATAGAGAAACTCCTCTGTAATTTCGTGTAGCCTCTTCTTCCCCTCCCTTATGTATGGGGTATATTCTAGATTTTCCCCACCCATTTCTAACTTTTCCTTCCTTCCAAAACTCATTCAGTATTTCGTGTATCTCTATTAACCATGCTGCCGGTAATCCTTTTATAAACCCTGCCGTCAATCCGTCTTCCCCAGCTGTTTTTCCCCTTTTCAAATTTTTTATTACTTTCGCTAATTCCTCCCTGAAGATATCCTCGTTTAATTCTTCCTCATCCTTATCCAACTTCATTCTTTCTCCCTCCTGCGTTCTTGTTGGCTCCCCTCCCCCTCCTACTTGCGGTTTATCCTTCCTCACTTCGATCTCTTCCTCGCCCCCTCCTAGTAGTTGCTGAAAATGTTTTTTTCCATTTATTCTTCCCAATTTTCCCTCCCTTTATCTTCCCTCTCCTTCTGGGTCTAAATTCACCTATTGCTTTCCAGAACTGCCCCATATTCCTAATGTCTCTTATTTTTGCCCATTTATTTCCCTTTCTTCTTTTCTTTTCTTGGCAATGAGCTTCTTTAGATTCTTACGTTCTGTCCGCCATTCCTCTCTTTCTTTGGGCCCTTTTCACTTTACAAATTTCTTCAAAATCCCCCAAACCCGTTTCTTTAACTGCCTTATCTCATCTTCGGTCATATTCCCTTCCTTTTTTCCCCTACCTGAATTATTGTTCCCAACTATGTATTTTTTCGTCATTCCTACCATCCCAGATGCTTTCTTAATGTTTACCTTGAATCTGTCCCATCTACTCTCCCATACCTCCCCCTCTAGCTCTTTTCTCTCTTCCCATAAGCTTATCATATGTTTTTTAAACTCTTCCGCCTTTTCGTCCTCACATATTAATTTTTCAACAAATTCCGTGTTCTCCCTCCTTTTGTTTTTCCCTTTCCTCTCTTCCCTACAAGGTTCCCTTACATCCCCGCTCATTTTTAACGTTATTGGTAGATGGTCGGACTCCGTATGTACTATTAACTCCATTTCTTTGACATTCCCTTCTCCTTCTGCTTCCGCTTTTATTATATAGTCTATTACCGAAACTCCGTCCTCCCCAACGTGCGTCCATTCCCCTTTTTTATCTCCACTTACTTTCCCATTTATTACTCTTGATCCTAGTTCTTCACAGAGTTTCAAAAGCTTTTTACCCTCACTATTTACCATACCATCCTCGGACTTCCTCTCTTTACAATAACTTCTCGCCGGTTCGTTTACATCAAATTCTTCTACTCCTTGTTCAGATCCTATTCTTGCATTCCAATCCTCTATTATAATTACCTGCTCCCCTTTAGCTTGCAAATCCCCTAATACTTTTTTTAATTCATTACAAGTTTTTCCACAGCCCTCGTTGTTGCATGATGTAACAATATTATTTCTTATCCCTTTACTCCCTAAAAAATTTCCACTTATATTCAAGCCACATGCCCATTCGTTTATTTCAATTTTCTCACTCATACTCTTTCTTATGCATACTAATTTGCCCCCCTTCGCCCTATCTTTCTTTTTTATTCTTACCGCCTCCTTAGTCTTCCACACGTAGTCTCTGTCCAGTCCTTCGATTAAGTCTTTTTCTTTGCCTGCCTCTATCCATGTCTCCAAAATTATTATTACTAATTACTAATTATAAATTAGTATATCGAATTTCTCCAAAAAATCCTAAACAACTTTCATCTTCCTTCCTCCTGCAATGTTCTACATAACCCCTTTTTTTCTTCATTCCACACAAATTTGGTATTTTCTATTCTCCATCGCATGTAGCTTGTACTAAGTTCTAGCCCCCTATCCCTGGCCTCTCTGATCTGACTTTCGATTCAATCCTGAATCTGGTTTTCCCTTTCTATAAAATCATCTTCCACGTTGATCCTGGTTCCCCTCAATTTATGCTTATTAGCCATAAGGTTCCTCTTCTTGACAAACGTCTTAAGTTTTATTAAAGTTCCTCCTGCAATGCCCTTCATTCTCTGTATCAGCATTCTTACTCCTGTGATATCTTGGATGGTGCTGCTGATCTCCTTGTCCAGGAGTCCTCGAGGCCTGAAGCCTCTCACAATGACCCAGTTCTTCCTTTTCCTCCTTTCTTCCTTTTCCCAAATCAGCTCCCCATCTCGAAGAAAATCGGGCTTTTGTTTATCCCTGACCACATCAGTCTTTCTTCTATTTGAAATTTTCCCACTCTGATCTCCCTCATTATTCCCCTTCTCTTGCTCCACTTGCGCGGATATATCTCTTGTTTCCCCCATTGACTTCTCGACCGCACTCTCCACTTTTCTTGTTAGTCTTTTTGAAACATCTGCCAATACCCTCCATCCCTGTTCTACGATTTAGATTTCTTGTTCCGCCTGTATTAGTTCTAGATCCACTTTTCTCTTGTCCTCCAAATTCTTAAGTCTCTTCTTTAAATCCTCCAGTTCCGGTTTGATCTTTTTTTCCCACCACCTCGTCATTTTCCATTCAATCATGGTTTCTAAATACGACTCCTCAGCTTCACTTAATCTTTCTTCAGTCCTCTTTTTCTCACCGCTCTCCTTCGCTATTTCTTCTCCCCCCGTATCATTGAATCCACTGCCCTCCTTGTTTTGCGTTATTCTCATTTCCGTCGGTTGACCCATCTTTTCTGGTACTTGCACTAACTTTTCACTTGTACGCTTTTCCGAATCCCCGTCACTCCCCTTTTCCCCGGTTTTTTTGTTGGCGCTCTGCTTTTTTTCCGCTACTGGTGAGAGAACTAACACCTCTCTTTTTTTGAAAGGGTCCTCCTCGTTTGGATTTTCCCCTGTCGTTGGTTCTGGCTTCTTTTGCTTTTCTAGGAACTCCTCCATCATCTTTGCACTTTTCTTTTTCCCCATCTTAATTGCAAAGTCTTTTTTCGGTCGCCCCCTGGTCTTCTTTTTATCCCCTAGATGCGCTTCTTTTTCCTCTGTCGGGTCCTGCATTTTCATTTTCCTGTTCCCACAGTTCTATATCGCCGTTGTTCTTTTTGGCTGCTATTACTCCTGATGTAACGCTTTGCGGTTCTACCATATTCGATTCAAAAATTTCCCGCGGGACAGCGTCCATTTTGTGTTACGCGGACTGCACTCTGCTGTCCCCTGCTGGGCACCCCCGGCACTTGCTGTTTGTCTAAGACAATTTGCTCTCTAACCTCTACAACACACTGGATGCCCGAATACTTCCGAAGACTTTTCAAGCTTTTCACTGCGTTCCCATTTGAGATAACACTCACGAGTACACTTTCCCTCACTGCCTACCAGTAATTTCGGTAACTGGTCCTGCCCGA
The DNA here is from genome assembly GCF_010883055.1 of Belonocnema kinseyi. NCBI lineage: Eukaryota > Metazoa > Arthropoda > Insecta > Hymenoptera > Cynipidae > Belonocnema > Belonocnema kinseyi. Next base: position 141,320,681 of record NC_046661.1, on the reverse strand, counting down.
TCCTAAATTGCTGTTTTTTTTTTTTTTTTTGCTTAAATTTCACTCCGCTTGTCCCGACACGCGCTCTCCGATACCCACCCGAACCGGAAGTCCCCAACTACATCAAGTATTTTCTTCTTCTAAAATTTGGAAGAGGGGACTTCAAATTGTGACTGACGAATTTTGACTTGGAAGAATTTTAAAGTAGAAAGATGAATTTTCAACTAAAATAATGGATCTTTAACTAGAATAATTAAATTTTGAACCAAAAAGACAAATTTTCAACTAAAAACGATAATTTTTTAAACTAAATATTGAATAATTAAGTTTTAAGTCAAAAAATGAATGTTTAACAAAAGAGATTAATTTTTATCTAAAATTATGGAATATTCATCTGGTATAATATTTACATTTTTAGTTGAAAAAATAAAATAATTTTCACAAAAAAGAGAAGAAATTTTTAACAAAATAATTAAATTTTCAGCGAAAAAATTCCTTTTCGTTCAAATAAAAAACAAGTTTTTAATCAAATATCTCACATTTCAACCCCGGAAATTACTTTTTAATTAAAATTATGAGTTTTCAACAACAACAAAAATAATTTTTAAGAAAAGAGTTTGTAATTTTATTTCCAACATAAAAAATGAATACGAATTAAAAAAAAGTTTAATCGTCAAACAAAGACCTGAATTTTCAAAGAAACAGTTGTATTTTTAACAAAAAAATAAAACGAATGTTGTACATAAAAACTGAATTTTCAAGCCGAAAATATGAATTTACTACTAAAAAAATTTACTTTTCAAACCGAAAATATAAATTTTCAAAAAAACAAAGGTAATCTTCAACCAAATAGTTCAATTGTTTACCAAATACGAATTTTCAATCAAATTGCTGAATCCTCAACCAAAAAAACCTTGAATTACAACGAAACAATTGTATTTTTAACCAAAAAATGTGAAGTTACACCTAAGAGAAATTAATTTTCTACCGAACCGAAAATATAAATTTTCAACAAAATAGTTGAATCTTCAACCAAAAAATCGAATTTTCTACCGAATAGTTCTGCTGTTGCACTTTTATTCAAAGAAGGTTGAATTTATACTTAAATAAATACATTTTCGACACAAAGATATAATTTTAAAACCGAAAAGACGAATTTTCTACACAACAGTTGAATTTTTAACCCGAAAACATTAGTTTTCAACAAAAAAGGTCATTTTCAGCTAAATAGTTCAATTCTTAATCAAATACGAATTATTAACAAAAAAAAATTTAATCCTCAAACAAAAAATTTTAATTTTCTACGGAACAGTTGTATTTTTAACCAAAAAGGGTGAAATTTCTGATAAAAGAAATGAATTTTCTACAAAACAATTGAATTTTCAAACCAAAAGTATCAGTTGTTAATAAGAAAATTAATTTGCACGCAAATAGTCGAGTTTTTTAAAACTAAATATTGTAATTTTGAAGCCAAAGAGACGAATTTTCTACAAAAAAATTAAATTTTCAACCTGAAAATATAAGTTTTCCACTAAGAAAATAGTGTTTTCAAACCGAAAATATAAATTTTCAACCTAAATGTTAACCAAATACGAATTTTCAACAAAACAGTTGAATCCTCAACCTTATAGAAATTAATTTTCTATAAAACAATTGAATTTTCGAATCACAAGTACGAATTTTCAAAAAAAAAGTTAATTTTAAAGCAAACATTCGAATTTTCTACCAAATTGTGTAATTTTAAAGCCAAAGAGATGAATTTTTTACAAAACAATTGAATTTTCAAACCAAAAATAGAAATTTTCAACAAAACAGGTATTTTTGAACAAAATGATTGAATTTTCAACCAAATAGTTCAATTCTCAACCAAAAAATTTTAATTTTCAACGAAAAAGTTGTATTTTTAACCAAATAGTGGAATTTTCAAGGAAAAAAATTAATTATCCTACATAAAATTTGAATTTTCAAACCCACAGTATAAGTTTTTTTACTAAAAAAATAAACCTTTTAAACCGAAAATAGAAATTCTCAATCAAAAAAGGTAATTTTCAACCAAATAGTTGAATTCTTAAACAAATACGAATATTTAACAAAAAAATTATAATTTTCCACTTAACACTTGTATTTATAACCAAAAAAGAAAAAAAATTTCAGCTAAAAGAGATTAATTTTTTACAAAATAATTAAATTTACAAAGTAAAAGTATAAATTTTCAAAAAGAAAGTTAAATTTCAAGCAACAAAGTGGAATTTTCTACCAAAGTCTGTAATTTTAAGGTCGAAAAAAAAAGTATTTCGCAAAAAAAACAAATGAATTTTAACCCGAAAGTATAAGTCTCTCGGTCAAATCGCCAGCCTGAAAAAATATTTTTTTAAAATAACGTTACCATAACTGTATCCCTCGTTTTCCTCATCAGATTCGTACATCCCACTCATATTCTGTCTTCCAAACTTGTGGGTCCTCGCTAAAAAACATTGAAATAGCAAAAAAAATTACCAAAAGTATTTAAAGAAAAAAAATTAAACTAAAGCACCGAAATTCAAAAATTAAGGGGTTAAACCACTCTCGAAAATGAAAAAGTAGGTATATTTCGAGAATTTTTTTTCAGCTCAATAAAAAGATCAATCGAAATTTTGTAAAAAATATTTTTTAAACTTAACATTTCTGTAATTAGAAGTTAAATTATTTTTATTTTAAATAGTCCAGACATCCTTCAGACGCTTTAAAATTTTATTTAAAAATCTTGAGAAATCTAGAAGTAGTTTTAAATTTTTCCAAATTCAAAATAATTTTAGAATTTTTTTCGGAACTATATTTTAAAATGAATTGAATTTTTTCTATTACTTTTAGAAAATCCTACAAATTAAAAAAAATTTAATTTATAAATAATAATAGAACACTTTCAAATATTTACAGCCGAATTAAAAATAAAATGTAGATTTTTGTAGATTTCAAACAAAAAATTTAGAATTTATTTAAGGTTGTGAAAGACTTCAAAAGAATAAAAAATATTCTTAAGATTCTTAGGAAAATTGAAAATGATTTTTCAATTTAAAAATTTGCAGAATTTTATAAAAATTGTGGGGAAAATTCTATTCATTTTAGAATAGGTTTAGATTATTATTCAATTATTATTTATCCATGAAAATTTAAATATTTCAGTATAATATTGCTAAATATTAAATACTTATTCTTTTTCCACATTAGGAAATTTCAAATTAAATGGAATAAAAATTGAATAATTTAGACTCAAAATATTTTTAATTTAATAAAAACCTTTAATTGTGTCTATATTATCATGGATTTTTTTTTTAATCGAAAATAGTAAAAAGACCGTTTAAATATTTCAATGGCTAAAAAACAATAAAAAATATATTATTGATAAATCATGAAAATTCTTGTTTAAAAATAAAATTATCGGAATAAATGATACATTAATTTCAATTCTTATTAAGACTTTCAGATTGAAAGAGTTACAATCTGGAAATCTTCGATTTTAAATAATTCTAATTTTTTGAGCCTTTAAAACTGCATTTTAAAATTCTTTCAATTAAAATATATACTTTTAAAATATACTTTTTTCAATATAAAAAAATATATAAATCCACGTTATCATTTTCATTGCTCTAAATTAAAAAATCAATCCATGAACTTTAAAATTTTCAAAATTACATAATTTTAAGAAATTTTCAACTAGAAAAGTTAAAAATTTAAAAAAAAATTTAACTGAACACTTTTTAAATTAGAAATTCATTTATTTTCTTTTTAACTAGTTTAAACATCCTTGAAAAGCTTCAAAATTTTATTTCAAAATCTTGAGAAATCTAGAAGTTGTTTTAAATTTGTTTTAAATTTAAAATTATTTTTGACATTTTTTTAGAACTTCTAAATATCCTTAAAAATTAATTTAATTTCTTCTACAATTTTCAGAAACTTTGAAATATTATTTTAACTAAATTTTTAAAAAGTTTTTCAAATATTTAAACAAAATTTTTGAAAAAAGATTCTAGAAGATTTTAAGAAAACTTTCTAAAATTTGCATGATAATTTGTAATCTTTTTAAAACTTCTAATTACCTCTTAAAATTACTCAAATATTTTCTACAAATGTTCATTTGTCAATTATACATCAAAATTTAAAAATTTCACTTAAAAATTAAGCATTTTTCAAACAGAACAATTAAAATTGTAACGTTTAAAGTTTAAAATCTCTTCGAAATTTTAATGATTCCAGGCTTTTTGTGTCAAACAATTCAGTTAAAGATTCTTTACTTTTAAATATTTGGTTTCAATTTACATGTCTTGAATAAAAATTCAAATATTGCTAAATATTCAATAATTAATCTTTTTTTTTATTAAAAATTTCAAATTGAATGGGTTGAAAATTGAATATTTTAGACCGAAACAATATTTTGAATAAAAAAAATTCTTTAATTCAGAATATATTATTATGAAGTTATTTTTAAGTTTAAAATAGTTAAGAAACTTTCAGTTACACGTTCACGTTTTGTCAAATCGTTTTTGTTCAATTTTTATTACTTAAATTACAGATAAATTTAAACAAAATTAATTAATTTATCAAATGAAAATGTTTGTTATCCAAAATTTTCAACATCAAAGGCTTTTATTTTTTATTTGTTCAAGTCTTTAAGAAAGTATTTAAAAATTCTTTAAATGAAAAATGTAAGCTCGGAAATAAAAATTTTAAATGGAAAATTTTTGAAGTAAAAAAATGTTGAATTACGAATTGTAAGCTAAATAATAGCATAATTGAAAACCACAAAATTTCAACTAATTATTTAAAAAGTGTTGAAATCGAACGTGGACAGATTTTTCTTCTACAAATTTGTTAAATTTCCGGTAAAAAAAAGTTCACTGTTATTTCCCGGTCAAGCGGCCACCCTCAAAAAAGTCAATTTTCCACAAAAAGTGGAATATTAAAAGTCAATTTTGAACTTAAATGATAAATCTCCAACTAAAAAAAAATTTATTTTGAATCGAATACCGGAATTTTCCACTAAAAAAATAAATCTTCTATTTTAAAAAATTAATTTTTCACAAAAAAAATAGAACAGTTACATTTGCAGTTAAAAAAAATAATTCTAAATAAGAAAAAAATAATTTTCAAACAAATATTTGAATTAAAATTTAAAAATTCTTCAACAAACAGTTGGATTTTTAACTAAAAAAGATGAATTTTTAAAGAAAAAGATTAATTCATTACCAAAAAAATTAATTTTTAAAAAAATTCAAGAATTCTGAACCAAAAAGTTCAAATTTCAATTCAAAATATGAAGTTTTGACTAAAAAGATTAATTTACTACCAAAAAAGATTAGTTTTTAACAAAATTCAAAAATTCTTAACTAAACAGTTGAATTGCCAACTAAAAAAGAAGAATTTTTAAACAAAAAGATTAATTCACTACAGAAAACAAACGAATTTATGTAAAATTCAAGAATTTTCAACCAAAAAGGTCAACTTTAAGGAAGAATTTTTTTTAATTTTTAGGAAAGTAGTTTAACTTTAAAAGCTAATTGTTAAATTGTTAATCACAAAGATGAATATTTAAACAGAGAGAATAATTTTCTAATTTATTACCAAAAATGATTAGTGTTTAACAAACATTGCAAACATTTTTGCAATGATTTTTCTTCTAAAAATTGGTAAAATTCCTGATGAAAAAAAATTCACTGTTATTTCCCGGTCCAGCGGCCCCCCTCAAAAAAGTCAATTTTCCACAACAAGTGAAAAAAAATTATTTTAAGCCAAATACAGGAATTTTCCACTAAAAATATCAATTTTCTATTTTAAAAAATCAATTTTCGACAAAAAAAATAGAACAGTTACATTTTCAGTTAAAAAAAATTCTAAAAACGAAAAAAACTAATTTTCAGACAAATATTTGAATTTTTCAATGAATTTTTAACCAAAACGAGGAAGTAGTCACCAAGAAGCTTAAATATTCTTCTACAAATTCGAATTTTCAATAAAATACAGGAATTTCAAACAAAATATTTGAATTTTAAACGTAAGAAGATCAATTTCGAAACAAACAAAAATTTATTTCGAGCCAAATACAGTAATTTTCCACTAAGAAAATCAATTTTTGACAAAAAAAAATAGAACAGTTACATTTTCAATTAAAAAAAATGATGCTAAATAAGAAAAAATTAATTTTCAAACAAATATTTGAGTTTTTCAATGAATTTTTAACCAAAACGAGGAATTAGTCACCAAGAAGCTTAAATATTCTTCTACAAATTCGAATTTTCAATAAAATATAGGAATTTCAAACAATATATTGAATTTTAAATGTAAGAAGATCAATTTCGAAACAAACAAAAATTTATTTCGAGCCAAATACAGGAATTTTCCACTAAGAAAATCAGTTTTTGACAAAAAAAATAGAACAGTTACATTTTCAGTTAAAAAAAAAAAAATCTAAAAAAGAAAAAACTAATTTTTAAACAAATATTTGAATTTTTCAATGAATTTTTAACCAAAACGAGGAATTAGTCACCAAGAAGCTTAAATATTCTTCCACAAATTCGAATTTTCAAACAAAATATTTGAATTTTAAACGTAAGAAGATTAATTTTGAATCAAAACACGTGCGAGTTCAATTTTCATTGAAAACAATTAATTTTCTAGCAAATAATTAAATTTGGAAGCTAAGAATGTTAATTTTCAACCAAAAAAGTATTTTAATTTGATCAGGGTGACCGTTTTAATCGAAGAAAAAAATTCCCGGTCATTTCTCATTTCGCAAAAATTTTTGCAACGATTTTTCTTCTAAAAATTGGTAAGATTCCTAGTGAAAAAAAATTCACTGTAATTTCCCGGTCCAGCGGCCACCCTCAAAAAAATCAATTTTCCACAAAAAGTGGAATAGTAAAAGTCAATTTTGAACTTAAATGATAAATCTCCAACTAAAAAAAAAAATGATTTTGAACTAAATACAGGAATTTTCCACTAAAAAAGTTAATTTTTGACAAAAAAAAAAATAGAACAGTTACATTTTCAGTTAAAAAAAAAAACTAATTTTCAAACAAATATTTGAATTTTTCAATGAATTTTTAACCAAAACGAGGAATTAGTCACCAAGAAGCTTAAATATTCTTCCACAAATTCGAATTTTCAAACAAAATATTTGAATTTTAAACTTAAGAAGATCAATTTTGAATCAAAACACGTGCGAGTTCAATTTTCATTGAAAACAATTAATTTTCTAGCAAATAATTAAATTTGGAAGCTAAGAATGTTAATTTTCAACCAAAAAAGTATTTTAATTTGATCAGGGTGACCGTTTTAATCGAAGAAAAAAAATTCCCGATCATTTCTCGGTTCGCAAACATTTTTGCAACGATTTTTTTTCTAAAAATTGGTAAAATTCCCGATGAAAGAAAAAAATGAGTGTCATTTCCCGGTCCAGGAGCCACCCTGATTATATAAAAATTCTAGAGTGGTTTAACCCCTGAAAAAACAGGTGAAAATTGATTCTCACTCGACATGCTGAGATCCTTCGTCTGGGAAGTTTCGTAGCTGCACTTTGGACAGGGAATGCTCTTGTTCTTCTCATACTTGAATCCCTTCCTCCTGACGTGATCTTCACAGTAGCACGTTTTGCATCTCAGACAGGAATATTGTCCCAACTTGTTGCAAGATTGGCACTTGAAGCTCTCCGCCTCGAGGACCTGGCAGGAGGCTTGGTGCTCAAATTGGTCGTCCTCGCAGAGGAAACAGTCGCAGAAACTGCAGCGAAAAATTCGTCCTCCGTGGTCCCAGACACTCCGCTCGCACTCCTGACACACTGCGTCGATCAACGGACAGGTGCAGGAGTGCGATGTCAAGCAACGTCTTCCGTGACAAACCCATGCCTCGCAGTGATCACAAATCGCCCCCTGCAATCCAGATAATCACATATCTCGATTGTCAATCAACCAAAATAAAATCTGGCTTCGTTCACAAACTGCGTCCTTTAAAGGACGATTTAAACCAAATAACAAAAGATAAATTTCAACAAAACAGTTTCATGTTTAACTAAAAATCGGAAATTTATGCTACAAGAAATGATTTTTCTACAAAATAATTGAATTTTCAAGCAAATAGTGGAATTTTCTACCAAATAGTGTAATTCAAAAGAAAATAGTACATTACATTACAAGAGACGAATGTCAAAGTTCCCTCCCGGCGGAGAGGTTGCCCCCCGAGGTGAAGCCGAGGGGGGCGATCCGCCGGAAAGGGGCCTTCGACATTCGTCCCGTGTAATGTATACTATTTTTCTTCCTATCCGGCCGAAAATTCGTCGTTTAGTCTTGCTTTCCAATCAAAAGCGCGTGAGACACGTAAGACTCGTCTGCTATGAAGTCGCGGCCATGTTTTTATTTCCTTCCCTGCAGCTAAGTCAGCCGACATAACCTACGCGTAGCCAGAAGCATAATATAATTTATTATATCATTATTATCATTTTTCCATTTTAAGAACGCTTCATAAACTAACGAATAGCGGTTGGCTGATTTTGAAGGTAATAATTTTAGATTTATGATAGCCTGGGCTTCTTTGTCAAAATCTCGAATATTTTCCTCCTCATCGCTATTTTCACCTGACGAACAGTCACTTGGATTCATAATTGTAAGCAAGACTAATTTAATACTTAACGCAATAACTGTCCATACGAACACCTCTCGACGTAACAATTTAGCTTACAATAATAACACATAACAGTTTGCTACATAATACGCAAATATTATGTAGTAAATACGAACACCTCTCGACTTTTCGTTTCAACAAAATCAACAAAATTCAGCTTAGGTTAGAAATCCTCATGGTCGAGAGTCGAGATAGCAGTGTCTATACGATTCGTTAGATGGCGCGCAGGGCGGGAAGGAACGGTAGGTTTCGGTAAAGATACGCCGGGAAGAAACTCGAATTTTCGGCCGAGATAGGAAGAAAAATACATTTCTACTTAAGGGCATGCGACACAGTGGAATTCCTACATTACCAACCTCTTTTTTCTATTGAACAAATTTTTTTTTGAACCATAGAACTTTTTTTGTAAATCAAATATCAAACTCAAAATTTCAGGAGAGCATTAGAATACATTATCCTACGTTTATGTACTGCATTTGAATCGAAATTTGGCAAAAAATTTCAGAAATAATTTTTTTCTTAAATTCCGATTCAAATGCAGTACATAAACG
>NC_046661.1:141280391-141311402 GCF_010883055.1 Belonocnema kinseyi | reverse complement strand
AATGCAGTACCTAAACGTACTTTATTGTACTCTAATACATTTCCCAAAGTTTCAGCTCGATATTTTATTTACAAAAAAAGTTCTTAAGTTCAAAAAAACATTTAGTGAACGGAAAAAGTGAGGTCGGTAATATAGGTATTTAGCTGTGTCACATGCCCTTAACAGTTGAATTTTCAACCCGAAAATATGAGTGTTCTACTAAAAAAAAAATACTTTACCGGCTAAAAAAATTAATTTTTTACAAAATAATTGTATTTTTTATCCAAAAGTATGAGTTTTTAACAAAGAAGTTAATTTTCAACCGAATTTTTTTAGAGGCAATTAGGCGATACGTACTTTTCTGATTTACAAACAGAATTGTTTCAAAAAAGTTATGCGTATTTAAATTTTTACTTAAAAATAACCATTTTCCGCCAAAAATTAAATATGTAAATTCAACAAAATATTTTTTTAACAAAAAAAAAGGAATTTAAAAAAAAACAGTTCAATTTCCAAACGAAGTGATGCATTTTAAACTAAAATCTTGCAAAACCTAGATGAATTTTTAACCAAAAAGATAAATTTTTAAATAAAAAGATTTATTTTATACAAAAAAAAAAAAAAACAACAATTTTTGACAAAATTAATGATTTCTCAACCAAAAAGTTCAATTTTCAACTAAAAAAGAAGAATTTTTAAACAAAAAGATTAATTTACTACAAAAATAAAAACGAATTTATATCAAATTCAACAATTCTCAAACCAAAAAATAATTTTTTAAGAAAGTAGTTCAACTTTAAAACCTAGTTGATTAATTTTTTATCACAAAGATGAATATCTAAACAAAAAGAATAATTTTCTAATGAAAAAGAGGCAATTTAAACAAAATTCAAAAATTATGAACCAAAAAGTTGAAGTTTTAATTTAAAAAGATCAATTTCTAAAAAAAAAACAAAATAATTTACTACAAAAAAAGTCTATTTTTAACATTATTTAAGAATTAAGAAACAAAAAGTTCAATTTTCAACTAAAAAAGAAGAATTTTTAAACAACAAAAAATAATTTACTACACAAAAAAATCAATTTTTAACAAAATTAAAAAATTCTTCAAGAAACAGTTGGATTTTCAACTAAAAAAGATGAATTTTTAAAGAAAAAGATTAATTCATTACCAAAAAAAAATTAATTTTTTTAAATTCAAGAATTTTGAACCAAAAAGTTTAAATTTCAACTAAAAATATAAATTTTTAAATAAAAAGATTTATTTTATACCAAAAAAAAAAAAAATTTTAACAAAATTAAAGATGTCTCAACTAAAAAGTTCAATTTTCAACTAAAAAAGAATTTTTAAACAAAAAGATTAATTCACTACGAAAAAAAACGAATTTATGTCAAATTCAACAATTCTCAAACCAAAAGATAAATTTTTAAGAAAGAAAGAATATTCTTAATTTTTAAGAAAGTAGTTCAACTTTAAAACCTAGTTGCTCAATTTGTTAGCACAAAGATGAATATTTAAACAAAAAGAATAATTTTCTACACAACAAAATTAATTTTTAACCAAATTAAAAAATTCTTCAACAAACAGTTGGATTTTCAACTAAAAAAGATGAATTTTTAAAGAAAAAGATTAATTCATTACCAAAAAAAAAATTCGTTTTTTTCAAAATTCAAAAATTCTGAACCAAAACGTTCAAGTTTCAACTAAAAATATGAATTTTTGACTAAAAAGATTAATTTACTACCAAAAAGATTAGTTTTTAAGAAAATTCAAAAATTCTTAACTAAACGGTTGAATTGCCAACTAAAAAAGAAGAATTTTTAAACAAAAAGATTAATTCACTAAAAAAAAAACGAATTTATCTAAAATTCAAGAATTTTCAACCAAAAAGGTCAACTTTAAGGAAGAAATTTGTTTTAATTTTTAGGAAAGTAGTTCAACTTTAAAAGCTAATTAGTTAAATTGTTAATTACAAAGATGAATATTTAAACAGTAAAAATAATTTTCTAATTTACTACCAAAAATGATTAATATTTAACAAAAGTCAAGAATTCTGAACCAAAAAATTAAATTTTCAACTAAAAAAGAAGAATTTTTAAACAAAAAGATTAATTTTACAACCAAAAAAGACGAGTTTTTAATCAAATTTAAGGAATTCTCGACCAAAATGTCGAATTTAAAATTTAAAACTAAATCTTTTAGAGAAAAAGATTAATTTTCTAATAAAAAAGATAATTTTTTAACAAAATTCAAGAATTCTCAGCCAAAAATTTGAAGCTTCAATTAAAAAAGATCAATTTCTAAACAAAAAGATTAATTTACTGCAAAAAAAGTTATTTTTAACGTTATTCAAGAATTCTGAACCATAAATGTTAAATTTTCAACTAAAAAAAAAAGAATTTTTAAACAAAAAGACTAATTTTCTACTAAAAAAGATCAATTTTTAACATAATTTAAAAATTCTAGACCAAAAAGTTCAAATTTCAACTGAAAATATTAATTTTAAATAAAATACGAATTTGTCTAAAGTTCAACAATTCTTAACCAAAAAGGTGAATTTTTAAGAAAGTAGTTAAACTTTAAAAAGCTAGTTGTTCAATTTTCAATCACAAAGAATCATTTTCTACCGAAAAAAATACGAATTTTTTACAAAATTCAAAAATTCTCAACTAAAAAGTTAAATTTTTAGAAAGAAAGAATTTATTTTAATGTTTAGGAAAGTAGTTGAACTTTAAAACATAGTTGTTAAATTTTTAATTACAAAGATGAATATTTAAACAGAAAGAATCATTTTCAACTGAAAAAAAAGATAAATTTTTAACAAAATTCAAACATTCTGAACTAAAAAGTTGTATTTTCAAATAAAAAATAAGAATTTTAAAACAAAAAGATTAATTTACTACCAAAAAACACGAGTTTTTAATAAAATTCAAGAATTCTCAACCAAAATGTTCAATTTTCAATTTAAAACATACATTTTTAAACCAGAAGATTGATTTTCTACCCAAAAAGATAAATTTTTAACAAACTTTTTAAAATTCTTAAACAAACAATTGGATTTTCAATTAAGAAAGATGAGTTTTCAAATTTTTTCCAAAATTCAAGAATTCTGAACCAAAAAGTTTAAGTTTCAACTAAAACTATAAATTTTTTAATAAAAAGATTGATTTACTACCAAAAAAAGATCAATTTTAAACGAAATAAAAAAATTCTTAAACAAACAGTTGGATTTTCAACTAAGAAAGCTGAATTTTTAAAGAAAAAGATTAATTCATTATCCAGAAAAAAATGAATTTTTTTTCAAAATTCAAGAATTCTTAACCAGAAAGTTAAATTTTCAACTAAAAATATAAATTTTTAAATAAAAAGATTAATTTACTAGCAAAAAAGATAAATTTTTAATAAAATTAAACAATTATTAAACAGTTAGATCTTTAACTAAGAAAGATGAATTTTTAAAGAAAAAGATTAACTCATTACAAAAAAAAATGAATTTGTTTAAAAAATCCAAAATTCTGAACCAAAAAATTGAATTTTCAACGCGAAGACAAAGAATTTTTAAACAAAAAGATTCATTTTCTACTAAACAAGATCAATGTTTAACATCATTCAAGAATTCTTAACCAGAAAGTTAAATTTTCAACTAAAAAATCTGTATTTTTAAATAAAAACATGAGTTTACTTCCAAAAAAAAAGCTTTTTTTAACATTATTTAAGAATTCTGAACCAAAAAGTTCAATTTTCAACTAAAAAAGAAGAATTTTTAAACAAAACGATTACTTGAGTAACAAAAAAGAATTCGCCTGGCTACAAAAGTTATTTAGCAAGCATCAAACTTACAAGATATTTTCATTCTCAAAGTAAAAGTTAAAAAAAAAAATTGACAAAAAATTTAACTGTGCGTTTTTTGAGAAACACAGCAACAAATTCAAATACGCATAACTTTTTAGAAAAAAAATCTGTTGGCAAATCGGAAAAATACGTATCGGCTAATTGCCTTTAAAAACAACATATTTCGCTCTTGTTGGATTTTAATCTAATTTAAATCTAATTCAACTTTGGGTTCAGAAATTTTGAATTTTGTAAAAAATTTGTATTTTTTTCTGTAGAAAATGATTCTTTGTGATTGAAAATTTGAACAACTACCTTTTGAAAGTTTAACTACTTTCTTAAAAATTAAAAAAAAATTTTTCTTTCTCAAAAATTCATCTTTTATTTAAAATTAATATTTTTAGTTGAAATTTGAACTTTTTGGTCTAGAATTCTTAAATTATGTTAAAAATTAAAAATTCTTTTTTTTTTTTAGTTGAAAATTCAACTTTTTGTTTCAAAAGAATATTCTCAAAAATTCGTCCTTTTTGGTAGTAAAATAATCTCGTCGTTTAAAAATTCTTTTTTTTTTTAGTTGAAAATTTAACATTTATGGTTCAGAATTCTTGAATAACGTTAAAAATAACTTTTTTTGCAGTAAATTAATCTTTTTGTTTAGAAATTGATCTTTTTTAATTGAAGCTTTAAATTTTTGGCTGAGAATTCTTGAATTTTGTTAAAAAATGATCTTTTTTATTAGAAAATTAATCTTTTTCTCTAAAAGATTTAGTTTGAAATTTTAAATTCGACATTTTGGTCGAGAATTCCTTAAATTTGATTAAAAACTCGTCTTTTTTGGTTGTAAAATTAATCTTTTTGTTTTGAAATTCTTGATTTTTTAATTTAAAATTCAACTTGTTGGTTCATAATTTTTGAATTTTGTTTAATATGCCTCTTTTTCAGTAGAAAATTATTCTTTTTGTTTAAGTATTCATCTTTGTGATAAAAAATTAAGGAACTAGGTTTTAAAGTTCAATTACTTTCCTAAAAATTAACAAAAAATCCTTTCTTCCTTAAAAATTTACTTTTTTTGGTGAGAATTGTTTAATTTTATACCAATTCGTTTTTTTTTTGGTAGTAAATTAATATTTTTGTTTTAAATTTCATATTTTTTAGTTGAAAGTTCAACTTTTTGTTTCAGAATTCTTGAATATTATTTAAAAATTTGTCTTTTTTAGTTCTAAGTTAACCTTTTTGTTTAAAAATTCTTCTTTTTTAGTTGAAAATTTATTTTTTTGGTTCAGAATTCTTGACTTTTGTTAAACATTAATCATTTTTGGTAGTAAATTAGAAAATTATTTTTTCTGTTTAAATATTCATCTTTGTGATTAACAATTTAACTATTAGCTTTTAAAGTTGAACTACTTTCCTAAAAATTAAAACAAATTTCTTCCTTAAAGTTGACCTTTTTGGTTGAAAATTCTTGAATTTTACATAAATTCGTTTTTTTTTTTTAGTAAATTAATCTTTTTGTTTAAAAATTCTTCTTTTTTAGTTGATAATTCAACTGTTTAGTTAAGAATTTTTGAATTTTCTTAAAAACTAATCTTTTTGGTAGTAAATTAATTTTTTTAGTCAAAAATTCATATTTTTAGTTGAAACTTGAACATTTTGGTTCAGAATTCTTGAATTTTGAAAAAAATGCATTTTTTCTGGGTAATGAATTAATCTTTTTCTTTAAAAATTCAGCTTTCTTAGTTGAAAATCCAACTGTTTGTTTAAGAATTTTTTTATTTCATTTAAAATTGATCTTTTTTGGTAGTAAATCAATCTTTTTATTTAAAAATTTATAGTTTTAGTTGAAACTTAAACTTTTTGGTTCAGAATTCTTGAATTTTGGAAAAAATTTGAAAACTCATCTTTCTTAATTGAAAATCCAATTGTTTGTTTAAGAATTTTAAAAAGTTTGTTAAAAATTTATCTTTTTGGATCGAAAATCAATCTTCTGGTTTAAAAATGTATGTTTTAAATTGAAAATTGAACATTTTGTTTCAGAATTCTTGAATATTATTACAAAATTTGTCTTTTTTAATAATAAGTTAACCTTTTTCTTTAAAAATTCTTCTTTTTTAGTTGAAAATTTAATTTTTTTGTTCAAAATTCTTGAATTTTGTTAAAAATTTATCTCTTTTTTCAGTTGAAAATGATTCTTTCTGTTTAAATATTCATCTTTGTAATTAAAAATTTAACAACCAAGTTTTAAAGTTCAACTACTTTCCTAAAAATTAAGAAAAAATCCTTTCTTCCTTAAAAATTTACCTTTTTTGTTGGGAATTTTTTGATGGTTTTAAATTTCATATTTTTTAGTTGAAAATTCAACTTTTTGTTTCAGAATTCTTGAATATTATAACAAAAATTGTCTTTTTTAATAATAAGTTAACCTTTTTGTTTAAAAATTCTTCTTTTTTAGTTGAAAATTTAATTTTTTGGTTCAGAATTCTTGAATTTTGTTAAAAATTTATCTTTTTTTCAGTTGAAAATGATTCTTTCTGTTTAAATATTCATCTTTGTAATTAAAAATTTAACAACCAAGTTTTAAAGTTCAACTACTTTCCTAAAAATTAAGAAAAAATCCTTTCTTCCTTAAAAATTTACCTTTTTTGTTGGGAATTTTTTGATGGTTTTAAATTTCATATTTTTTAGTTGAAAATTCAACATTTTGTTTCAGAATTCTTGAATATTATTACAAAAATTGTCTTTTTTAATAATATGTTAACCTTTTTGTTTAAAAATTCTTCTTTTTTAGTTGAAAATTTAATTTTTTGGTTCAAAATTTTTGAATTTTTGTTAAAAATTTCTCTTTTTTGGTAGTAACTTGGTTTAAAAATTTATCTTTTTAGTTAGAAATTCATCGAGGTTTAAAATTTGGAAATTGAACTGTTTTTTGAAAATTCCTTTTTTTCATTAAAAATTATTTTTCTTGAAAATGGTAATTTTTTAAGTAAAAATTCAACTTTTTGTTAAAATTTAACTATTTCGTTAGAAATTCGTTTTTTATTGAAAATTTATCTACTTTAGTTGAAAATTCAACTTTTGGATTGAGAATTCTTGTATTTTGTAGGAAAATCGTCTTTATTTTTTGTATAAAATTAAATTGTGTCTCAAAATTTCATAAATTTTTGATTTGATAAATTAACTGTTTTGGTTGAGAATTCTTTATTTGGTGAAAGTTCATCTTCTTGGTAGTAAATTAATCTTTTCGTTTAAAAAATTCTTCCTTTTTAGTTGAAAAGTTAATTAATAAATTAATTTAAAAACAATAAGCGAGTTTTCAACAAAGTAGTTTCATTTTCAACTAAATAGATGAATATTCAACTAAAATTATGAACCTTTAACAAAAAAAAAAACTAAATTTAAATAAAAGAGTTCAGTTTTGAACCAATGAGTTGAAATATCAACCTAAAAAGATGAATTTTCAATAAAAAATGTAATATTTTGAACAAAAATAATTTAAAAAAAAAAAAAGAATTTTCTTATTCGAAATCCAAACAAGGCAAATTTTTGCAATAATATATCAATTATCAGCCAAATTGTTGAATTTTTTGAAGCGAAAGAGATCATTCTTTTACAAAACAATTAAAATTGCAACAAAAGAAGTTAATTTTCAAGAAAACAGGTGAATTTTAAACGAAATAGTTAAATTTTCAGTTAAAAAGTTAACTTAAAAACAATAAACGAATTTAAAAAAAAAAACAAGAAATGTAATATTTGAAAGAAAAATAAGTTCAAAACACTTATTTTTGTAAATTTAGTAATTAAAAAATAGTTTAAAAATGTACTAGTTCAATTTTCAATTAGTTGGATTTTTAACCAGAAAATTGATTTTCTACCAAAAAACATGAATTTTCGAAAAAAATATATAAATTGTAAACAAATAGCATACGTTTTTTTTTACTATCGTATTAAATTTTTAAACTAAAAACATCAATTTTTAATTCAAACCGCAATAGTTTAATTTTCAATTTAAACACATGGATTTTCAATTTTTAAAAAGAACTTTCTACCAAATTATTCAATTTTCTAGCGAAAAGGATGATTTTTCTACAAGAAAATTTGATATTCCAACAAAAAACGTTAAAATTCAACTAAACAGTTTAATTTTAAACCAGATTGTAAAATTTTCAGTTCAAAAATGATTTTAAAACCATTAGATGAATTTTCTACTAAATAGATAAATTTTCAACTAAAATTTTGAATTTTAAACCAAACAATAAAATTTTGAGTTAAAAAATTATTTTAAAACCAATAAACGATTTTTCAACTAAAGATTTGAATTCTCAACTAAAATTTTTAATCCTCCACAGCAAAAAATGAATTTCAAAAAAATTGTTCAGTTTTGAACCAATGAGATGAAATTTTAAACTAAAATTATGAATCTTTATCCTAAAAAAGATGAGTAATTAACAAAAAATGTAATATTAATAAGAAAAATTCTTTCAAGAAATTGTTTTCGTAAATTTAGAAGTTAAAAAATATTTTAAAAAATTTAACTAATGCAGATTATTTTTCAATCACTTGTTTTTTAAACCAAAAAATGTATTCACTAACAAGCACGACAAAATGTCGAGATAATTAATCCATTTTTAAAAAATTTCAGACCTTTTTTAAATTATTGCGCTTTTGAACTAAAAAAACATTCATTTTAATCCAACAAATTTTCTATAAAAAATTTAAATTTACATGCCAAAAATAAATTTTCAACTAACTAGCTGAATTTTAAACCAAACAGTTAAATTTTCAGTTAAAAAATTGATTTCAAAACAGTAAACGAATTTTTAACTAAGTAGTTTTATTTTCAACTAAAAATATGAATCTTTACCAAAAAAAAAAAGAAATTTTAAAGGAGAGTTCAGTTTTGAACCAATGTGTTGAAATTTCAACATTTCAAGATGAATTTTGTATAAAAAATTTTAATTTTCATTAGAAAAATTTATTTTTTATTTTATTTTTTTTTAATTTTTTGTTGAATTTTCAAGTGAAGAAGACAAATTTTCTCCAAAAAAATTTAATTTACATACCAAGAAATAGATTTTCTACCAACTACATGAATTTTAAACCAAATAGTTGAATTTTCAGTTAAAAAGTTATTTTAAAACCAGTAAACTAATTTTCTACCAAATAAATACATTTTCAACTAAAATTCGAAATCTATGACAAAAAAAATGAATTAAAAAAAAATTGTTCAGTTTTTAACCTATGAGTTAAAATTTCAACCAAAAAAGATGAATTTTATAGAAAAAATGTAAACTTTCAACAAAAAATTTGAATTTTCATTAGAAAAAATGAACTTTTGAATTTTTTTTTACGAATTTTCTAGCAAAATTGTTGAATTTCCAAGTGAAGAAGGCAAATTTTCTGCATAAAAAAAAATTAATTTAACAAAAATTGTACAAATTTTGAACCAATGATTTGAAATTTCAACCCAAAAAGATGAATTTTGTATAAAAAATGTGAATTTTGATCGAAACAAATTTGAATTTTCATTAGAAAAGTTTAGTTTTTGATTTTTTAAAAAAAATTTTATAACAAAATTGTTGAATTTTCAAGTGAAGAAGACAAATTATCTGCAAAAATTTTAATTTACATTCAGAGAAATAAATTTTTAACTAACTAGCTGAATTTTAAAGCAAATAGTTAAATTTTCAGTTAAAAAATTATTTTAAAACCAGTAAACAAATTTTCTACTAAATAGATAAATTTTCAACTAAAATTTGGAATCTTTGACCAAAAAAGAAATTAATTTAACAAAAATTGTTCAATTTTGAACCAATGATTTGAAATTTCAACCCAAAAAGATAGATGTATAAAAAATGTGAATTTTGATCGAAATAAATTTGAATTTTCATTAGAAAAATTTATTTTTTTATTTTTTTAAGCGAATTTTATAACAAAATTGTGGAATTTTCAAGTGAAGAAGACAAATTTTCTAAAAAAAAATTAAATTTACATACCAAGAAATACATTTTCAACCAACTAGCTGAATTTTAAAGCAAATAGTTAAATTTTCAGTTAAAAAATTATTTTAAAACCAGTAAAAAAAATTTCCCACTAAATAGATAAATTTTCAACTAAAATTTGGAATCTTAGACCAAAAAAAAAACGAACTAAAAAAAATTGGTTCAGTTTTAAACCAATGAGTTGATATTTCAATATTTCAAGATGAATTTTGTATAAAAAATTTTAATTTTCATTGGAAAACTTTATTTTTTGATTTTTTAAAACGAATTTTATAACGAAATTGTTGAATTTTTCAAGTGAAGAAGACAAATTATCTGCAAAAATTTTAATTTGCATTCAGAGAAATAAATTTTCAACCAACTAGTTGAATTTTAAAGCAAATAGTTAAATTTTCAGTTAAAAAATTATTTTAAAACCAGTAAAAAAAAGTTTCTATCAATAGATAAATTTCCAACTAAAATTTGGAATCTTTGACCAAAAAGAAAAAATGTATTTAAAAAAAATTGTTCAGTTTTGAATAAATGAGTTGAAATTTCCGGCTAAAAGGATTAATTTTCAAGAAAAAATGTAATATTTTAATGCAAAATAATTTTAGAAAAATTAACGTTTAATTTAGGTATTATACTTACGACCATTCCTAATCCAGTCGTAAAGACACCAGCATGTTTCACAACACAGTCTCCTGTTTTCAACATGCATTTTACTTTTCCACAGTGAGCACAAATAGGCAATCGTTGTATATTTTGGCAAAAGTAGCAAAAAGCGCGACTTTTTTGCTTTTTGTTGCACTTGTCGCATTCCTAAAAACACGATAATTGCCTATTTACGTCAATTAAATTTACCTGTTATTTATAAATCAACTCTAATAATACTGGATTAATTAGCACAATAAGTTACTATTTGCAAATTACAAACCATCACAGCATTGCAAGGTAATTTCGCCAAGTCCACTTGAGTTTTTCCTGTCCTTATTTCTTTTTGTCTTAAACGCTGCTTCTCAGCTTTCCTTCTTTGGCCCGTTTTCTTTTTCGGCATTTTTCACACTCAACAAATAATCACTATTTTAATCAAATAAAAAAACAAATTTAAAATTTCGTACAAACACGTAACGTAACCTCTTTAAAAATCTGTCAGCTCTGTCAGCTCAGCAGTTTAGAGTGCTTTCATTCGAGTGCAGATCAGTAGATCAAGAGTGAAAGAGATGGAGAATTCTGCTCTTTTCGCCCTATGGTCTTAACTGAGGTACTATATTAGATGGGAATATGTAACCGCCATTGTGGTTCCCCGCCAAATTCAAAATCGCTAACTTAATATCAAATTTTTAAGAGATGAATTTTGGTCTAAATCGGCTATATGATCAGAGACTGTACCTTACCGACAGTAGATCAATCCTCCAAACCATGAAGGCAGAAAATCTACACATATCGATCAAGTTAAAAATCTTCAATAACAGAAAATTTAACGTCTTAATAAGACTAGATGGAAAATAATATTTTCAAATTAAAATTATTTCTGGAAAAAAGATTCTACTCCATCTTCACTCCTCTAGCAGCTAAAAATTGTAAAATAATTACTTGTATTATTAATACCTAGCTAAAAATTGGCGTTATTTTCTTGAATTAAGAGTTCTTATTCTGATCCCTCTAATATAGCTTAATTGGAAAAGCACCTGACCGGAAATCAGAAGTTTTGTGTTTCGATTCCCAATGGGGTGAAGATGGAGTAGGATCTTTTTTCAAGAAATAATGATAATAATATTATTAGAATTATCAATGTTTTTAAACTTTATAATGTAATCAATGGAAAAGAAAAAATGGCAAATTATTCTACTTACCGATAACACGTTGTCTTTAACTATTGATTTGAAATTGCATATTATTCGAAACGAATATAAAAATGTATACATATAGTAAATAATATGTTTTTATTAAATTGAAAAAAAATATATTTTTTAACTTTCAGTTATAGTTCTCTGGAACCTAATTTCTAGATCACATTTGATATAAAGTCGTTATTTGAGTTGGTCCAAATGCACCTAAAAAACAAGATAAATACATTTACACGATATAGATTATTTATTTTACAATTATACTAAAGCATTTTTATCAACACATAAATTATAAATAAAATTACATGTGACGGAACTATTAAGTATTTAAACAATTTTAATTACAAATTTTAAAGTTTGGCCTTTATCCTACGATTCAATTTGTTTTCGAAGTCAACTAAGAATATCTATCCAATGACTCTTTTCTATTTTTGCTATGCAAATTTACGCAATCTATTAATTATTTAAAGAATTTCAATTTTAAAATAAGAGTTTGACCTTTTCTCTGAGTTACTTTTTTACGAAGTCAAGTAACAGTTTCTATACAAGGACTCTTTTTATGCTCCTTTTCAAATTTACAAAAACTATTAATTATTTAAACAGTTTTAATTAAAAAATTAAAAGTTTGGCCTTTATGCTACGAGTCAATTTGTTTTCGAAATCAACATAGAATGTCCATTCGATGAATCTTTTCTATGTTGCTGTGTAAATTTACAAGATCTATTATTTATTTGAAGAATTTCAATTTAAAAATAAGAGTTTGACCATTTTTCCTAGAGTTAATTTTTTTACGAAGTCAAGTAAGAATGTCTATCGGATGACTCTTTTCTGTGTTGCTTTGCAAACTCACATGATGTATTAATTATTCAAATAATTTCAATTAAAAAACTAAAAGTGCCTTTCTTTACAAGTCAATGTGTTTTCGGAGTCCACTAAAAATGGCTATCGGATGACTCTTTTCTATGTTGCTTTTTAAATTTATAAGAACACTGTGATTGGCTGAAATAACTAGTGATGCGACGCATTACGCAAAGTGCAACGCAATTCTGCATTCATGGGACGCCACCCTAAAAGCATCCTTAGGGTGGCGTCCCATTATTGCAAAATTGCGTTGCGTTTTGCGTAATGCGTCAATTCACTAGACATTTTAACCAATAATATTTTCCTAGTTATTCAGAAAAACACTGTGATTGGCTGAAATGTCTAGTGATTTGGCGCATTACACAAAACGCAACGCTAATCTGCAATCATGGGATGCCACCCTTAGAGGCCTTGTTACGTCCCTGGCGCTGTCACTGAATTCAATTTGGTAGTAGCTGCACGCTTTTTGAAATTTATCAAATTTTCAGAAATTTTTGAATTTCTTCCAAAAAGCTTCGGATACACTAAATTTCTATAAATTTTCCTTAATTTTTAGATTTACAAAAAATTTCCGGAATTCTTAGGTAATGTTTGTAATTTTAAAGTAAATTTCCAAAAATTACCATATATTTTCAAAAAATTGGTTCTTATTGTTTCTCAAATCGAAAATTTCTCGCATTTGTTAGGAAAAATATCGCGTGCTACAGGAGCTAAAAGTAGGCAGTTGAAACTCTTGTGAAGTTTGCAGTACTTGCCATCGGCTCATCTTCGAGTCGTTTCCGGCTCGTCTTCGACTCGTCTCTGGCTCGTACAGCTAACTTCACACTCGTGTTGAACTGCCTACTTTTCGCAATTGTAGCACAATATACTATTTTGTGTTAAAATAATGTTTTTATTTGAAAATTTTCAAGAAACGTCGGCAAAAATTTATAGTTTTGTACACGATTGGAACCCAAAATATATTTGTTTTATAATTCATATATTTTGTTGAAATTAGTGTTGTTTGGAAGAAACTTAATCTTCTTGGTTACAATATTTTGTTGAAAACTCTTTCTCTGTTTGACAAAAAATTAATTTTTCTAAATTTAAATTTAATTATTCGACATTTGGTTGAAAAGTTATGTTTCACAGAAGAAAATTCAAGTATTTGATGAAAAATTAATGTATTTTCTCCAAGGTAAATTTTTTTGGTTAAATATCAAGGTTCGTAGTTGAAAATTCATTTTCATGGGTGAAAAATTCATCATGTTTATTACAAATTTATTTCTTTGGTTGAAAATTGATTTATTTTGTTGAAAGTTCATCTTGTTTGTTTGAAAACATTTTTTAAACTGAATGTTTAACTACTTCATGTACGATTTAAAATTTGAATTCTAAAAATTCAACCATTTTGTTGAAAAATCAAATACATATTTGAAGGAAAAAGCGTATTTTTTTATGAAACATTAATATTCCTGATTAAAAATGTATTTCTTCGGTTGAAAATTTAACTATTTTGTTGAAAATTCTTTGTTTGATGGTTGAATATAATTTCCCTCTAAAAATTAGCATGTTCCATTTTTGGTTAAAAGTGAATGCTTTTTTAGTTGAAAATTAAAGTATTTGGTTAAAAATTCATATATTTTGTAGCAAATTAATGTTTATGGTTGCAACTTAATCTTTTTCTTTGAAAATTCTTCTTTCTTCGGAAGAAAATTAATCGTCTTGGTCTATTCGTGTTTCGGTTTAAAAGTGATATTTTTTGCATAAAAAGGTAACCATCTGATTGAAAATTCATTTATTTCCTCAAAAGTTAATTTTTTTGCTTAGAAAATTGATTTTCGTTTTGAAAAATCATACTTTTTACTTAGAAATTCAATATTATGGTTGAAAATTCATTTTTTTCGTTGAAGTATTAATCATTTTTGTTACAAATTTATTTCTGTGATTGAAAATTTATTTACCTTGTTGAAACTTGGTCTTTTAGATAGAAAAATAATATTTTTGGTTGGAAATTCAACTATTGGGTTATAAATTCAGATTTTGAGGTAAAGATTTATACTTTTAAGTGAAAATGTATTTTTTTTTTTGGTAGAAAATTTATCTTTGTTGTTGAAGATTGTGGTCGTGGTCGTGTGGGCTAAAGCGTAGGCTTTGGACCCACTCCGTCGGCTTGCGGTTTTGATTCTCGCCTCGCACTCTGGAACAGCCTCGGTGCCGATGCGGTGAACACTAGCTTAGCATGGGAGCTGTTCATCTCCGGAGTCGTGGGACCGGTACCGCTTGAGAAAAAGGTTCTCTAAGTACTTGAGTAATTGTTTATTAAAGATTCACCATTCACTATTCGATGTTTTGTTTGAAAGTTACCTTTTGTACTTGGAAATTTCAGGTTTTTTTTTTAATTTTTAATTTTTATTCGAATAAGTTCTGTTCTGGACATTTTCTCTTATTTCAAAACACCACTAGACACGATTTATCGGTGCATTGTCATCTTAAATCGAGTTAACTTTCCTGACCCCTCTTCTATAGTATTATATCAATCGTATCTATTTCAATGGATGTATTCACGTTCTATAAAAACTAAAAAAGTACCATTGATTAAAAAGAGACAGAGATATCTCAATTTCTTTTAAACGAAAGACATTTTTTTAGTTCTTGGAACTTATAATAGGTTCGCTTGTGAAGGGGCCAGTTTAATTTCCCGGGAAATAATTTCGCCGGAAAGCTATTAGGGTGGCGTCCCATGACTGCAAGTTTGCGTTGCCTTTTGCGTAATGCGTCAATTCATTAGACATTTTAGCCAATAATATTCTCCTAATTATTCAGAGAAACACTGTGATTGGCTGAAATGTCTAGTGACTTGACGCATTGCGCAAAACGCAACGCAATTCTGCAATCATGAACGCCACCCTGAGATCCTTCGTACGAAGCTACTGTATTCCTGGTAACATGCGGTAACAAGTAAACGCTCCCAAGGAATTACTAGATTGCTAGTAATAATCCTCCTACAAGTGGGACCTCTTTTTCTAACGTGTAAAGATAGAAAAAGAGATCTATTAGACTCCGAAATGGCCCCGGAGTCTCAATGCTGATATTCACGAGGCCTGGGTAAATTAAAATGAATGCTAAATTCGCGTCTTTTTGGCGGGAAGTTGAATCAAAGTTTCATGTCAAGTACTGGTCTTAATATTTATTGTTATGATTAAGGACAAATAAAGAGTTGTAGTACAGAACTAGATAACCAACAAAAATGGAATTTTTTAGCAGAGCGAAACAACACGCTGTAAAATCTAATTTAACATTTAAATGTAAAACAAACGTTTACACTTGAGCTGAAGTGTTTCTGAATTAAGCCTGAAAGAGTATGATTTAAAAAAATTATCCAGTTCCGAGAATTATAATGTGAAAGTTTACAATCTCAAAGTGACAGCAACCTACTAAATCATTGAAAAATTTGGATGTTCATATTTCATGGGTTTTGAAAATCGTCTTTGGAGGCTGAATAAGAATACAAAATTTTTCATACAAAAACAAAAATCTGTTCCTGGAAAATAAAGATCTAATGTGACAGTATTGCACTGAAACAAAAGATTTTTCGCTGAGAGGTCTATAAAAAGAACAAAGGTTTATTATTTTACATTATAAAACAACTATAATAGTTTTAAGAAATATCTTTTCCGTTTTCAAGTTAAAAAGTTTGGTGAAAAAAGCTTATAAAATTGGCTCTTTGTAGAAAATGATTATTTAAGATTTTCATTGGTACTTTCATGCTAAGAAAGTGCAAAATAGTTTTATTTTGTTCGAGGGTTTTTTTTTTTTTTTTTTTTTTTTGAAAAACAAGTATCATTATTTCACTGTATTTAAAAGCTTTTATGAAGAGGAACATGATTAAAAAAAGGTTTGAAAAAAGGTAAGTGATTAGATAATTAAAAAAAAAAAATAAGTTAAAGACTGAAGACAAGTATCAGTCACTTATTTGGCTTTGCATTGCTAATTTTTTTATTACTATAATTGAAATGAGACTTCTAACATATCCTCTTAACACAATATGTATTTCATTTTTTAATAATTTCGTTTGCAAAAAACCCATTTTCAGTACAAATGTTGGTTATCTAGTTCTGTACTGTAACCCTTCAAATATTTACCTAGTATTGTAACATTATTATTTTATACTGATATATATATAATTTTATACTAATAAATATAATTCTTGAATAACTAGTAAAAAAATGTGATAAAATAGTTTTTAATCTTGAAAAAAGTTTTATTGAAATGTCATCTCTTTTAATTGAAAATTCAACTATGTGATTGAAAACTGACTTTTTATTGAAAATTATTCTTCTTGTTTGCAAATTCATTCATTTTCATGTTAAAATAATTTTTTGTTACAAAATTGAACTACTTTCTTTAAAATATATATCTTTTTGTGAAAAATAATTTTTTGTTGAAAATTCGACTTTCTGTAGACCATTAATCTTCTTGTTTGAAAATTTACTTATTTTTTTGAAAATTTAAGTACCGAGTTTAGATTTTTTGTTCAGAATTTATAGTTGAAAATTCATCTCTATGGCTGAAAACTCAACTATTCTACCGAAAAATGAGCTTTTTTTGGTTACGATATTCCATTCTTGGTTGAAAATGTTTTCTTTTTTAGTTGAAAATTCACCTCTTTTGTTACAAATTGAACTACATTGTTGAAAATTTAATTTTTTAAATATAAAAATGTCAATATTCCATTTTTGGTTCGATTTTTTATTGTTGAAAATTTAAAAATTTGGTTAAAAATTCATTTTCTTTTAGAAGAAAATTTAGATTCTTTTAGTTGGAACTTTAAATATTGAATGTAAAATTTATGTATTTTGTTGGCAATTTTTCTTTCTAGTAGAAACTTAATCTTTTTGTATGAAAATTCATCACTTTGGTTGAAAATTGAACTGTTTCATTTTTGGTTCAAAATTTATCTTTATTAGTTGAAAATTCTACTATTTCGTATTAAAAATAACGAGTTTTATCAAAACACGTACTTTGAATTTTTGTTCAGTACACAATAATGTTATGTTTGTAAAATTCAGAACTACGCAACAAAAAGTGACCAGTAATTAAAATAATATATTTTTTCTCTTTAAATTGGATAATTTACTCTTTTATTTTATTTGATAAATGAACTATAATCCTTTATTGAAAATCGGTATAAAAAACAATCTTTTATCATTAAATTAAAATTCTCGCAGAAATTGGACCTGAACTGATCGCGCACTCTGGTGAGCGGTAAATTCCCTTATTTTGAGGGCTCTAAGACCCCAAAATCTCTACCGTTACAAGTTGGCTGCTTTCCCCCTATCTCAGCTAGGCTGCGCATTATGCTAATCCTAAATGCCCCAAATCATCAAACAATCCAACACTTTATTCCGAAACCAATAAATCTATATTTCTGAAACGAGTAACAGTACCAGAAACTCAAAAATCCTTTATTTTTCTCCATTTCCTATTTCCATCTTGTCAAATTCAGTGAAAAGAATCCGAATTATTCCGACTGTTGAGGTTAGTTTCCCCGGAGTGTTTTTTTCTTTCAATCTAGTGAAATTAATCGCATTTTGTTGGCACAAATGTGTCGATGTACTGACCGGCTTTGACGTGTCTCCTGTTTTGCGGACTTGCGGTCTGCTAACTGCTTGATTTGCTACGTGTCGCATGGGAACGGGTTAGTGAATTTATGGCGAGCGGCTTTTAAAAAACTACCGGAGAACGGAGAAAAGTGTGTTTTGTGAGTCCACGGAGAGAAAATGACGCCGAGTAAATCCACGGGACAGACTCAGAAGAAAGTCATGTTCCCCGACAAGAAGCCCTCGAAGCAAGTCAAGTCGTTCGGAACGAGCGCCGCTGGTCTTAGTTCCCTTATCACCTTTACCATTTTGCTCCTCGCCTGGATATCAGGATTTGCCTCCCGACTTTTTGCAGTTATTCGTTTCGAGAGCATCATCCATGAATTTGACCCCTGGTACGTATCAGAACCCTATTTTTATAACCCCTTTCGGATTCTGTCAACGTGTCTCATTTCCCCTACTTTTATAATCTTCACTTGATTTTTATCTGCACTTTTTTTTTATGTTGAGAGCTTTTTTTTTAATTTTTGAGACTTTGAGTTTTTGGGAATTTGGGATAAGTAGGATTTTATTTTATGAAGTACACGTGGTTTTTTGAGGTTTTTATTATGATACCAAAAAATAGGAGAGTGATTAACTTTGGTTATATATCTTTATATATTTTTTTGTTTTTTAAGGATTTTTGTTTCTTTGTTGATAAGATAGACATTCTTTTTTATATTTTACAAAAGTAAGCATCCGAATTTGAATCAGGGTGGCGACTTAATCTGGAAATGAGCGAGATTAATAATTAATAAAAATTTAAAAATAAGGAATTTACTTCTGATCGTAGTGAAATTCGAGATTTAAATAATTCTCGTCAATTTTTTTAAGTCATTTCTACTTTATCTACAGTCGCGGGGCTTTATTATTTATTTTAGTTTATTTGCTTACGTGTTTATTTACAGTTTTATGGATCTTAGATTTTTCAATTATTTTTCATTCTCGTTTTTTCAAAAAATTGATTTATCAAGTTTTATTCGCTTACTTATTTATCTGATTTGGAAAAGGGAATTTTAGAAAATAATTATCATTTTTATTTTGGACTATAATAGAAATATAATTTCACTTAGAACAGGGAAATTTTAAAAGTTCCCTCGTACAAATTTTAGAAAAAGAAAGTAATTAAAGTAGTTTTTAAAGTAGAAGTAGTATTTCAATGTCGAAATATTTCGTAATTTTAATAGAAAATTTGGATACATTGTTCATTGTGAATTTATCTTTTTTGGTTAAAAATTGATATTTTTTATTCAAAAATTAAACTATTTGTTTGAAAATGTATGTACGTTGTGGAAAATTCGCCTTTTTTGTAAAAAAATTAATCTTTCTAGATATAAAATTCAGCTTTTCCATTGAAAAATTAATAATTTTAGTTTGAAATTCATTAGTTTGGTTGAAAATTAATTTCTTCAACTAAAAATTCAAGTGTTCAATTTTTAGTTTTTAGTTTTCTAAATTCAACAATTTGAATGAAAATTGGTTTCATTTAATCCAAATTTTAACTATATTGTTGAAAGTGCACGTATTTTGTTTAAAAATATATTTTTTTGTAAAAAATTAAATTTATCTTTTTTTTTCTAACTGTTTTCGGTTAAAAATTCAAGTATTCCTTGTAAATTAAATTAATTGGTTGAAAATTAAACGCTTTTGTTAAACATTATTTTTGTTTGTTTGAAGATTTTTCAATTTGATTGAAAATTCGTCTATATTTGAAAATTAGATTTTTAACGGAAAATTTTACTATTCTATTTTTTTATATATAGTTTATCTTTTTTGGTTGAAAATTCATCTTTCTTGAATAAAAATTTGTATTTTTTATTTAAAAATTTTATAAAACTTGTGGAAAATTCGTTTTTTTTTTCTAGACAATTAATTTCTTCAACTGAAAATTTAAATGTTCAGTTTTTAGTGGAAAATAATCTTTCCTAATTCTAAATTCAACAATATTGTTGAAAATACACGTATTTTGTAAAAAAAAAATAGATTTTTTGTATAAAATTATCTTTTTCTTTGCAAGTTAATCCTATTTTTTATTGTTGTTTTCGGTGAAAAATTCAAGTATTCCTTGTAAATAAAATTAATTAGTTGAAAATTAAACCTGTTTGTTAAAAATTATTTTTGTTTGTTTGAAGATTTATCTATTTAATTGAAAATTCATTTATATTTGCAAATGTAACTACTGTGTCTTAAATCATTTTTTAACTAAAAATTTCACTATTTTTCTGAAAATCTTTTTTAATTTTTAAAAATTAAAAATCATATTTTTAACGGAAAATTCTATTATTCTATTTTTTTTGTTGAAAATTTATCTTTTTGGCTTGAAAATGTATCTTTCTTGGTTAAAAATTTATATTTTTTATTTAAAATTTAAACTATTGATTTGAAAATGTATGTACCTTATGGAAAATTCGTCATTTTTTTTTTGTAGACAATTAAGCTTTATGATTAAAAGTTCATCTTTTTGGTAGGTATAAAATTCAACTTTTCCATTTGAAAATTAATCATTTTAGTTTTAAATTAATTAGTTTAGTTGCAAATTAATTTTTTAAACTGAGAATTCAAATGTTCAATTTTTATTGGAAAATTGATATTTTCTAGTTCTAAATTCAACAATTTGTATGAAAATTGGTTTCATTTAATAAAAACTTCAACAATATTTTTGAAAATACACGTATTTTGTTAAAAAGTAGATTTTTTGTAGAAAATTATCTTTTTCTTTGCAAGTTAATCTTTTTAAAAAATTTTCTTTTGGGTTAAAAATTCAAGTATTCCTTGTAAATAAAATTAATTAGTTGAAAATTAAACTCTTTTGTAATTTTTTTTTTTTATTGAAGATTCATCCATTTAATTGAAAATTCATCTATATTTAAAAATGTAACTGCTTTGTATGAAATCATTTTTTAACTAAAAATTTAACTATTTTGCTGAAAAGATTTTTTTATTTATTAAAAATTTTGTCGTGGAAAATTAATCTTTATGATTAAAAGATCATCTTTTTAGTAGATATAAAATTAAACTACTCCTTTTTGAAATTAATAATTTTAGTTTTTAATTAATCAATTAAGTTGAAAATTAATTTTTTCAACTGAAAATTTAACTGTTTAATTTTTAGATGAAAATTGATCTTTCCTAGTTCTAAATTCAACAATTTAAATGAAAATTATTTTCATTTCAGTTAAAAATTCATTTTTTAGTTTGTAAATAAAATTAATTGTTTCAAAATGAAACTCTTTTATTTCATCATTTTAGTTGAAAAATTGTATTTTTTTGTGGAAAATTAATCTTCTTGTTTAATTAATTTTATTGTTTAAAAATTCATCTCTTTTATTTAAAATTCAACTATTCCATTTAAAGATTCATAATTGCATTTTCAAGAAACTATAAATTTTTATCCAATTAAGTGAATGTTCTTAAAAAAAAATTAATTTTCAATTAAAAACAAAATAGTTTAGTGAAATAGTTCAACTTTCAGGTTAAAAAATTAATTTTTAACAAAAAAAAACATATTTTCTACAAAATAGTTCAATTTAAACTTTCAAATTTAAAATTTCGACTATTTTAAAATCTAATAGTTAAATTCAATGAAAAAATACAAATTTTTAACACAACAGTCGAACCTTCAACCAAAAAAATTCATTTCTTAAAAATCAGTTCAACTTTGAACAATGTTTCAACCAAAAAAGATTAAATTCTAACCAAGCTATTGTATTTTTAACCAAAAAAGATGAATTTTCTACAAACCAATCGGATTTTCAAACAAAAAAAAAGATGAATTCCCAATGAAAAATGTGATATTTAATATTTCAATCAAAAAGGATTTTTAAAAATAAAAAATATTTAAATTGAAGATTTTTAAATTGTAAATCTTCAATTTTTTAAATTGCAAATCTAGAATATTGAATAAATTTGAATTTAAAATCTTCAAAATTGAAATATAAAAAAAGGAATAAAAAAGCATTCAAAATTGCATACTTTTCTTTGAGGTATATAAATTAAATATTGAAGATTCTTTAAGTTCAAATAATAAAAATTTAAGAACTTTTTATTTTTAAATCTCAAAAATGAAACTAAATATTCCAAAAAATGTTTAAAATGACAACATTTTAAAACTAAAATAATACTAAATTAATGGATCTTTAATTATGTTAGAAATTTATGAATTTTAAATTGCAAACCGTTAAGATGGAAAAATGTTTAATTGTAAATTTTCAAAATTGATCTATCAGAAAAAATTGAAATTGCATTATTTTTTATTAGAAGCCTTAAATATGGAAGAGTCTTCAATTGTATATATTCAAATTTGAAGAATTTTTTAGTGGAAATTTTCAAAACTGATCTATACATATTCCAAAAAATAAAAATTGCATGATTTTAAATTTTGAACATTCCAAATTAATGAATCTTCATTTGTAAATCTTAAAAATTAAAAATTGCAAATCAATCAAATTAAATAAATTTCAATTTTCCATCTTCGAAAATTAATAATTTATCATTTTTTTAATTGAATTCCAAAAAAAAAAAGCATTTCAAATTGCATCATTTTCTATTATACATGATAAATATTGAAGTGTTCAATTGCAAATATTCATAATTAAATTGCAAATTGATAAAATTGAAGATTTTCAATGGTAAATCTTACAAACCGAATAGTTTGTAATTTTTCAAAATTTCCAATCAGAACTTACCCCATTTTTAAGTTAAAAAAATTTAATTCCGTAACTTGACTGATTTACATTCGAAATTTCTTCAGGTTGAAAGGTTTAGAATTGAAAACTTGACTCTTGCTCTTCAAAATTATTAAAATTTAAGAACTTTTATTTGTTCGTCTTCAAAATTACAGAGACTTTAATTTTTCGAATTAAAAATTATGTAGATTTTAAGTCATACAATTAGAAATTTTATAATTTACATGATTTACGTTTGGAATTTCTTTAATTTGGAATATTTGTGATTGAAAAATTTGAAGTCTTAGTAGAAAAGCATGAAAAGAAACATCTTTTATATATTTTATGGACATTTAAATATTATCTTTTATCACTATAGCTATAAAAATGATTATTTTTAATGCCTTGCAACTTTTTAAATCCTTTTTAAATCCTTTTGAATTCATTCAAAATCTTTGGAATTTTAAATAATTATAAATCTGTAGAACCCATTTAAAATCCCTTGAAAATAAATTAAATTCATTCCCCGAAGTTTTCCAGAGATCCGCCGAAATTCCTTGAAATTTTTTTGAAATCTTTTGAAATCTTTAAAATCCGTTGAAAATAATTGAATTCCTTCATATCCATTAAAATGGGTGAAACCCGGGAAAATTCCTTAAAATAAAATTTAATTTTAAATTCCATTAAAACAAGTACAAATCGTTTGATATTCTTTGAATATTAATTAAATTAAACTTATTCATTAAAATTTGTTTAAAAAAAAGGAAATCCTTAGAAATTCTTTTCACTTTTATTCTCTAGGGAATAGTTTTCTAAAAGTCCCTTGAAATTCTTTGGAATTTTAAAAATAAATCTAAAAAAAATCATTGGATAATGGTTTTTCCTATATCCCTTGAAATTTGTGATTTCATTTATTCCATAAAATTATCTAGAAATTCATTGAAATTCTTGAAATATAAATTATATTTCACGTATTTTTGAAAATTCTCAAAGAAAATTTGCTTATTTTGATTTAAAAAATATACTTTTTTGGTATAAAATCGATAATTTTAGTAGAAATTGATATTTTTCTTTGAAAATTAACCGTATTGTTAAAAAATGAGCTATATGATTGAAAAATTGTTTTTTTTTTTGTTGAAAATAATATTTTTTTTTCAACTGAAAATTCAATTTTTTGTTGGAAAATTATCTTTTTTAATAAATTTGTTGTTGTTGAAAATTCAACTTGAAAAATGACCTTTTCTAGTTCAAAATTGTACAATTTGGATGTGAATTTGTCTATTTTAATGGAAAATGCAAGTATTTTGTTATAAAAAACGGCTTTTTTTTAGTGGACAATCTACTTTTTTTGGTAAAAAAAGATTTTTTCTTTGTAAGTTAATCTCATTATTAAAAAATTCTTCTTTTTGGTTGAAGTTTCAAGTATTCCAGTTAAATATCACTCATTTTAGTTGAAAATCTATCTTGCAGGCTAGAAATAAATCTACTTGATTATTTTTTAATTAATTTTTTTATTGGAAATTCATCATTTTCATTAAAAATTGATTTCTTTGGTTAAAAAATGAGCTATTTTATTGCAAATTTGTTTTTCCTTTGAATGAAAAGGCATTTTTTTTTACCGTAAATTTAACTATTTTTCTGAAAATTCGATTTTTTTTTGTTAAGAATTAAATTTTCAACATAAAATTTAATTATTATATTTTTTGTTTTAAATTTTATCTTTTTTGGATGAAAATTCAACGATTTGGTTAAAAATTAAAATTTTTAAGTTAAAAATTAAACTATTTTTTTGAACATCTATGTAATTTGTATAAAGTTAATCTTATTGGTAGAAAATTCATCATTTTCGGTAGAAAATTAACCTTTTCTAGTTCAAAGTGTCACAACTTGGATGTAAATTTGTCTTTTTTGATTGAAAATTCATTTATTTTTTTAAAAACGCACGTATTTTGTTTTTTAAAAACGACTTTCTTTGGCAGAAAATAATTTTTTCCTTTGAAAGTTAATTGTTTTGTTAAAAAATTCTCTTTTTTTTTAATTCAAGTATTCCAGTTAAATATTCATCATTTTAGTTGAAAATTCACCTTTCAGATTAGAAATAAATTAACTTGGTTAAAAAATAAACTCTTCTTGAAAATTAATTTTTTTTAAGATTCATAATTTTAATTAAAAATCAATTTCCTTGATTAGAAAAAATGAGCTTTTTAATTAAAAAATTGTTTTTTATTGGTATGAAAAGGGATTTTTTAACCAAAAATTTAACTATTTTTCTGAAAATCCGACTTTTTTGTTAAGAATAAAATTTCTAACGGAAAATTCATTTAATCTATTTTTGGTTGAAATTTTATCTTTTTTTTTTTTATTTTAAAATTGAAATATTTTTTGAAAAATTCATGTATATTAGTAAAATTTTTTTTGCATATAATTAATCTTATTGATTGAAATTTCATCTTTTTGGTAGTTATAAAATTCAACTTTTCCACTTTAAGATTCATCATTTTAGTTGAAAAATTATCAGTTTTTAGTTAAAAGTTAATTTTTTTCGATTAAAATTTAACTGGTCCATTTTGAGTGGAAAATTAACCCTTTCCAGTTCAAAATCTAAAAATTTGGATGTAAATTTGACTGTTTAAAATTAAAATGAATTTATTTCTTTGAAAAGGTACGTATTTTGTAAAAAAAAAAACTTTTTTCGTAAAAAATGATTTTCTTCTTTGCAAGTTAACCTTATTGTTTCAGAATTAAATTTTTTTATTGAAGATTCATCATTTTAATAAAAAATTCATTTTTTCAGTTAAAAAATGAGCTATTTTTACTGACAATTTGTTAATTTTTGGTTAAAAATAGTTGGTCTCTTAAACTGAAAATGAAAATACTATTCCGGTTGAATATTCCATAATTTTATTTAAAAATTTATTTTTTTATTGGAAATTTAATTATTCAATTTTTGGTAGAAAAGTGATCTTTAGTAGATTTTAGTAGAACAATAACGTTTTCTAATTCAAACTTGAATAATTGGGATGTAAATTTGTCTTTTTTAATGGAAAATTCAAGTATTTTATTTTAAAAAATTAAAAAAAAAAACGGTTTCTTTGTTGAAAAATCTATACTTCAGGTTAGAAATAAATTTACTTGGTTGTATTTAACAATTTGGATGTAAATTTATCTGTTTCTAATTGAAAATTTTATTGAAAGTTAATCTCAATGTTTAAAAAATTTTCTTTTTGGTTGAAAATTCAAGTATTCCAGTTAAATATTCATCATTTTAGTTGAAAATTCACCTTTCAGATTAGAAATAAATTAACTTGGTTGAAAAATAAACTATTTGGTTGAAAATTAATTTTTTTTATTGAAGACACATAATTAAAAATTCATTACTTTGATTGAAAAAGAGATATTTTATTGAAAATGTGTTTCTTTTCTGATTAAAAATAATTGGTTTCTTAAACTGAAAATACTATTTCAGTTAAAAATTCATTTTTTGTTGTTGAAAAATTATCTGTTTTATTCGAAAATTCGTCTTTTTTTGTTGAACATTGATTTTCTTAACTTAGTTGCAAATTTATCAGTTAAGATGAAAATTAAATTTGTTTTATCAAAAATGTAACCATTCCATTTTCTGTTGGATTTTTTTCAGTTTAAAATTAAACTATTTGGCTTGAAAATTCAACTATTTTGTTAAAAAAATCATGTATTTTGTTGAAAAATTGTGTTTTTTTTTGTAGAAAATTAATCTTTTTGTTTGAAAACTAATCTTATTATTAAAAATTTCATCTTCTTGGTTAAAAATACAAGTATGTCAATTAAATATTCATAATTTTAGTTGAAAATTCATCAGTTATTAATTTTTTTCTTCACTAAAAATGTAACCTTCCATTTTCAAAATTCAACTATTTGTTTGAAAATTTGTCTTCTTAAATTAAAAATTTAATTATTGCGTTAAAAAATCATGTCTTTTTTTTTTGAAAAATTGTATTTTTCGGTTGAAAATTTAAGTATTTCAGTTAAATATTCAGAATTTTAGTTGAAAATTCGTCAATTAAGATGAAAATAAAATTTTTTTTAACTAAAAATGTAACTATTCCATTTTCAAAATTCAACTATTTGGTTGAAAATTTGCCTCCTTCAATTGAAAATTTTAAGTTTTAAATCAAAAATATAAATTTAAAAAAAAATTTGAACTTTCTGTTGAAAAAGATTTTAGTCGAGTTTTCACGATTAAACTATGAATTTTTTAACAAGAAATAATTTTCTACCAAAAAAAGTTAATTTTCAATCTAAAAAGACCAATTTTTAACAAAAAAGGATGACTTTTTAACAAAACTGTTGAATTCTCTAGCAAATAGTTGCATTTTCATAAAAAAATATGAAAATTATCTTAAAGCAGAGGAATTTTTTATTACAGAAAAGTTGATTTTTCATCCAAAAAAGATTCCAGTTAACTCAGTAACATAAAAAATTGAAATATTTTCTGGATGAAAGTTCCACCTGTAAACAAATTTTTTTTTTATCACAAATTCATCTGTTTTAGTACAAAATTGATCTTTTTTTTGGAAAAATATGGAACTATTTCGTAAAAAATTTAACTATTTTGTTAAAAATTCATCCTTTTTTATTGAAAAAATTCGTCTTTTTGGATTCAAAATTCAATTTTTTGCGTAGAAACTTATTTTTTTGGTTACAAAAATTCAATTTTTGATGTTACTGAATTAACTGGAATCATTTTTGGATGAAAACTCAACTTTTTTTGTGAGAAAAAATTCTTTCCGCTTTAAGATAAACTTCATATTGTTTGATAAAAATGCAACTATTTGCTAATAAAAAATTCAACAATTTTATTAAAAAGTCGTCTTTTTTAATTGAAAAATCAATTTCAAACAGAAAAATTCAAGAAAAATCTTTTTCAAACAGAAAATTCAACTATTTCTTTGAAAATTTATCTTTTT
Source organism: Belonocnema kinseyi (assembly GCF_010883055.1). Classification (NCBI taxonomy): domain Eukaryota; kingdom Metazoa; phylum Arthropoda; class Insecta; order Hymenoptera; family Cynipidae; genus Belonocnema; species Belonocnema kinseyi. The sequence continues at coordinate 141,283,674 of NC_046661.1, read as the reverse complement.
GCTTTAAAAGTAATTTTATTTTTTGTATGAAAATGCAACTTTTTGGTTAAAAATCGTTCTTCTTTTCTTCATAATTCAACTAATTTATTTAAAACATTTGGTTGAATCGCTTTGTTAAGAAATCACTTTTTTTTTTAATATTTATATTTTAGAGTTGAAAAGTTATCTCGTTGGTTACATTTTAATTATTTTGTTATAAATTAATCTTTTTTTATTGCAAATTAAACTGCTTGGGTCAAAATTAAACTACATTGTGAAATTTTTCTTTATTGGAGGTTTATGTCTGGTTGAAAATGTAACTGTTTAATGGAAAATACTTCTTTTTTTTTTTGGTTTAGAATTAATTTTGTATCATAAAATGGAATTTTTCCATTTTTTAAGATTGACATTGTTTAGTTAAAAATTCGCGTTTTTTTTTTTGTAGAAAATCATTTTTTAGTTTGAAATTTCCTTTCTTTTTTGCGTAAAAATGCATCAGTTTCGTGGAAAATTAATTTTTTGTTGAGCAGTCATATTTTTTGTTTGAATATTGAATTTTTGTAAAGAAAATTTGTCTCCTGGTGTGATGATTCAATAATTTAGATAAACTTTTCTTTATTTTTTGAGAAAAAAATCTTTATTTGGTGCATTTGGTGTATAAATTTAATTATTTTTTTTTATTAAAATATAAGGTATGACATTTTTTCGTTGGTAATTTCTCTTTTTAGGTTGAATATTTAACTATTATTTTAAAAATTCAATTATTTTAAAGAGTTATCTTTTAAAGTAGAAAAAACTTTTTTTGTTTAAATAAATTAATACATTTGGAATTTTTCAATTTTTATATGAAACCCTGTTTTATTCCGCTTAGAAAATATTCTATGGTAAAAATATCAGAAGATTAAAATGCTGGTACTTGAATGTTAATGATTTGAAATGAAAAGTTAGTCGAAAAATCAGAGAATTTTGAAAATGTGAGGCAATTGAATTTTGCGATTAGAGTTTCAGCCCAGCAGTCTCAAATAATTAATGGGCTACTGATTTGCATATTTTCAATCGTTGATATAACCTGAACAAAAAAAAATATTGTTAAAAATCATAAATTCTTTTAAATTCTCGGGAATTTAAGAACTCTACAGGTGTTACATTTTTGTGATAAGAGTAATTTAAAGGAAATCTGTATTATCAGCAGAGTAGTTACTATCGATCAGTATAGATGGCACTCCACAAACTTTGGAAATAGAAATGAAAACTATCGATCAAGTTAACAGAAAATAATTAACGTAATTTTTTGCGAAGATGTAAAATAAATGTTAACAATTTTAAAATTGTATTTTTCTGAAAGAATATAATAATATTTCTGAAAATGCTGAATGGATAAAATTGGAAAATAAAATGTGAATGAATAAATTGCATCGCAGGTTTAATTACCGTGCAACAGCGTATATGGTGCAGCATGGCTTCTACAATTTTCTCAACTGGTTTGATGAGAGAGCTTGGTACCCGCTGGGCAGAATCGTGGGTGGAACTGTCTACCCGGGTCTGATGATAACCTCAGGCTCAATCCACTACATCCTCCACTCTCTGAACATTCCAATCCACATCCGGGACATTTGTGTCTTCTTGGCACCAATTTTCAGCGGCCTCACCGCCATATCAACCTACCTGCTCACCAAGGAACTCTGGAGCCAGGGTGCTGGACTTTTTGCCGCCTGCTTTATCGCCATCGTGCCTGGTTACATCTCAAGGTCCGTCGCTGGCAGCTACGACAATGAGGGAATTGCCATTTTTGCACTCCAGTTCACCTATTATCTCTGGGTCAAGTCGGTTAAAACTGGTTCGATTTTCTGGGCCTCGATGACTGCACTTTCCTACTTTTACATGGTCTCCGCCTGGGGTGGATATGTCTTCATCATTAATCTGATACCTCTCCATGTGTTCGCCCTTTTGATTATGAACAGATATAGCAGTCGACTCTTTACCAGCTACACGACCTTCTTCATTCTGGGACTCCTCTTGAGCATGCAGATTCCCTTTGTTGGATTCCAGCCGATCAGAACTTCCGAGCATATGCCGGCACTCGGAGTTTTTGGACTGCTCATCTTTGTCGCAACTTTGAGGTAGATATATTTCTTTTTTCTCCATTTAATCATTCTTTAGCAATTTTATTTTAATTTAATGTTGTGTCTTATTTTTGTTTTTACTCTATGACATTGATCTTATGTTTAAATAGTTCATACTTTGAAAACTCGGGTTAAAACCTTTTGAAAGAGGTAAGAATTTTATTGCAACTTCCAGGAATGAGAAAGGAGTTTTTAATCAAATAAATTCTGAGTTCGAAAAAATGTTTTTTGGCTCAATTTTACTTTTAATTTATGTGGACTGAAAGACATCAAGAAAAATGTATGATTTAACATTTATACTAAATGGGAAATTAAGTTTCTTGTTGAAAAATTAATTTTTGAGACTTAAAATTTAACATCCACTTTTTGTTTCAAATTGATATCTCGCTGAAGTTTGCAACGTTTTAAAAAAACGAATTGACAAAAAAATTTTTTTGTGTGAGACTTAAAATTTGAAAGTTTTAAATTGGTCTATTTGATGACCAAAGGTACCCGTAAAAGTTTCAACTGGAAAAAATGTTAAAAAATCCACTAACTTCCAGACCTGAAATTTTATGCTTTAGAATGGTTCCATCCGAAGTCCAAAGAAACTAAAAAAAGTTTCATTATCCTAGCTCATCCGGAACATCCCGTTTTCAACCCCCAAAATATTGAAAAATCGAAAAAAATTCCCTAAAATCCAGACCTAAAATTTTATGCTTCAGACTAGTTCCATCTGATGTTCAAAGACACTAAAAAAAGTTTAAATACCCTATCTCATCCGGAACACTCCGTTTTCAACCCCCAAAATCTATTGGGTGTTCCGGATGAGGTAAGGTAATGAAACTTTTTTTAGTGTCTTTCGACATCAGATAGAACCATTCTGATGCATAATATTTTAGGTCTGGATTTTAGGAAGTTTTTTTTCGATTTTTCAATATTTTAAGGGTTGAAAACAGGGTGTTGCGGATAAGACAGGGTAATGCAACTGTTTTTTAGTGTCTTTTGACATCAGATAGAACCATTCTGATGCATACAATTTTAGGTCTGGATTTTAGGGAGTTTTTTTTCGATTTTTCAATATTTTGGGGGTTGAAAATGGGGTGTTCCGGATGAGATAGGGTAATGAAACTTTTTTTACTGTCTTTGGACATCGGATGGAACCATTCTAAAGCATAAAATTTTATGTCTGGATTTTAGGG
>NC_046661.1:141273532-141280291 GCF_010883055.1 Belonocnema kinseyi | reverse complement strand
ATTTTGGGGGTTGAAAACGGGGTGTTCCGGATGAGATAGGGTAATGAAACTTTTTTTACTGTCTTTGGACATCCGATGGAACCATTCTAAAGCATAAAATTTCAGGTCTGGAAGTTAGGGGATTTTTTAGAATTTTTTTCAGTTTCATTATATTAGGAGTTGAAAACGAGGGGGTTCCGGATGAGATAGGGGGTTGAAACATTTACGGGCACCTTTTGTCATGAAATAGACCTATTCAAAACTTTCAAATTTTAGGTTTTGCACAAAAAATTGTTTTTTTAAATTAGTTTTTTTTAAAACGTTGCAAACTTCAGCGAGGTCAAATTCAGATGCAAGTTCAGCTATTTCGTTGAAAATTCGTCTTCTTTTGTAAAAAATTCATTTTTTCAACTATGCTTGGTTTAAAATGAAACTAGCATGTTCAAAGTTGAAGCTGAAAATTCATCTTATTGTTTGAAGAATAAACTACTTTCTTGAAAAGTCGCCTTTTTCCGCATAATTAATCTTATTGGCTGAAAAGTGTAAACTCTATTAAATAAAAGCGCTAGTAAATTACACCGGTGCACAAAAAAAGTGGTCTGCCCGGCGGACTACGCCAGCATATCCATATGGTTTTTGGGGTCGCTGAATCCGAATACGGGGTCCAAATAATCCAGTTGGCTCATATTTTTTTTAGAAAAACGCAAAAATAGACGTAAAATCGAAATAAACAGCGATTTTTGTGTATATTTCTGATATTTAAATTTGCCGAAAGTAATTAATAAAATTGTATGCCTTATTTATAATTGTTAATAATATATAATAAATATTTATAATTATCAGGGTGGCCGCTGGACCGGAAAACCGGAAAATGACCAGTTATTTATTACATAGTTAGCATTATTTTGTAAAAACGGCAATATAAAAAAATAGTTCTTTATCACTATATTTACAAGTTTTTGAATATCCGGGAATAATATAAAATAACGAAAAAAATTATTTAAAAATCTACGAATTAACAAACAAAAAATGGCCGAAATGGGGAAATTTAAATTTAAATTTGCCGAAAAATCTGTCAACGTTCAATTTCAACAGTTTAAAAATAATTAGTGGAATTGTTGTTTTTCAATTTTGCTATTATTTAGCTTACAATGCTTAATTCAAAAATTTTTTACTTCCAAAATTTGTATTTTTAAGCTAACATTTTTAATTTAAAGAATTTTTAAATGCTTTGTTTAAAGACTTGAAGAAACAAAAAATAAAAGCCTTTGATGTTGAAAATTTTAGATAAACAACATTTTTATTTAATAAATAAATAAATTTTGTTTAAATTGATCTGTACTTTTAGTAATAAAAATTGAACAAAAACGATTTGAGAAAACGATTTTTAATCAGTTCAAAATTTAAAAATAACTTCATCATAATATATTCTTAATTGAAGGATTTTTTTAAATTAAAAATATTATTTCAGTCGAAAATATTCAATTTTTAACCCATTTAATTTGAAATTTTTTTTAGATTTTAATGTATGAATTACAAGTGAACATTTGTAGAAAAAATTTGAGTAATCTTAAGAGATATTTAGAAGTTTAAAAAAAAAATTAAAAACGTTTTTATTCTTTTGAAGCCTTTCACAATTCTTGAAAAGAATCTAATTTTTTTGTTTAAAATCTGCGAAAATCTACATTTTGTTATATATTAGGCTATCCTTTCAAATTTTAGATTAAATTTGAATCTTTGCAAAACTTCTACATATCTCTTAAAATTACTCAAATTTCGCCTAAAAATAATGAATCGTAGAAAAAATTCAATTAAGTTTGACAGATATTTAGAAGTTCTGAAAAAATATCCGAAATAATTTTTAATTTAAAATAACTTCTAGATTTTGAAATAAAATGTTGAAGCTTTCCAAGGATGTTTAAATTATTTAAAAAGAAAATAATTGAATTTCTAATTTAAAAAGTGTTTAGTTAACATTTTTTCAATTTTTGATGTTTCTAGTTTACAATTCCTTAAAATTATATAATTTTGAAAATTTTAAAGTTCATTGATTTATTTTTTAATTTAGAGCATTGAAAGTAATGACGTGAATTATTATTTTTTTTTTATTGAAAAATGTTAGTACCTTTAATTTTATACGCGTAAATTATTGAGCATTTGCATAAAAAAATTTTTAATTAAAAACTTTTCAACTTCAATTTTGAAAGCTCAAAATTTAACAGTTCCACTTTGAGTATTTTCATTTGCAGCTCAGTTTTTATTACCTCAAGTGAAATTTTTTTAGCTTTAGTGCTTCATTTTTTAAATTTTATTATTTTCAATTATGCCTCTTTTTCCTATATTGAATAAAATAATATAATGTAAATAAATAAAATATAATATAAAATAATGTCCGGTTATTTATTATAAAGTGTTTGAATATCCGGGACTAATATAAAATAACGAAAAAAATTATTTAAAAATCTACAAATTAACGAAAAAAAATGCCGAAAACATAAATTAATGAATTATAAAATAAATAAATGATTAAATTCCCATAAATATTTCTATTCCTGAAGTTTAAATTTGGCGAAAATAATAAACAAATGATTAATTAAATTGTTTGACACATTTATAATTATTAATAATATGTAATAAATATTTATAATTATTTTTTACAAGTTTCGTGAATATCCATGTGATTTTTTTTATAATTACGTCAATTATGACACTTTTTCCTATATTGAAGATAATAATAACTGTGAATTTATTTTTTGACCGGGAATGTTACACATTTTTAGAAAAAAATCCTTCCTCGTGGTCCTGAAATTTGCATTTCCATAAAGAAAAAATAGGTTTTCAAATTTTCTTACTCTGCAACAATAGATTGTAAAAATTTAACCATTTTGTAAAAAAATAGGGTTTTTTTGGCTGGAAAATTCAACTGGTTTGTTGAATATTTTTCTTTTTGAGTTACAAGTTTTATTATTTTCGTAGAAAATTCAACTATTTGGATAAAAATGAACTTTTTGGTTAAAAATTCACATTTTCTGGTTGAAAATTTAACTGTTTTGTAAAAGATTCATCTTTTTGTCTTGAAAATTTAACAATTTGATTCAAATTTCTCTCTCTATTGATTGGAAAATCTATCTTCTTAGAAAATTCATCTATTTTTATAAAAATTTGATCTTCTCTTAGATTAAAAATGCAACTATTATATTTTTGGATTTGGTTGAAAATAAAACTATTGGGTTAAAAGTTAAGTTAAATGAAAATTTGTTTAAAAAATAAATCTGTTTTATTTTTTGTGGAAGAATAATTGTTTTAACTAAAAATTTACCTATTTCATTTTTGTTTTAAAAGTGATATTTTTTCAAAATTCAGCTATTTGTTTGAAAGTTGATCTTTTTCAGTTGAAAATTCAACTCTTTGATTGAGAATGAAGGTTTTTTTTTTTAATCGTCTCAATCAATTTTTAATATAGTACTCACATTATTTTACATAAACATGCATTAAATTTTAAGTGATGCCTGGAAAAAATTAGGATTTTTCAGGGAATTATTTTTCAGGATTTGAGTAGACACCCTCTATTAATTCAGTTCGCATTTAGGTGGAAAAAGGTGAAAGAATGTAAAGCCTGTGATAAATAAATTTGGAATTTTGATAATTTAGACTATTTTTTTTTTTTTTTTTTTTTTTTTTTTTTTTTTTTTTTTTTTTTTTTTTTTTTTTTTTTTTTTTTTTTTTTTTTTTTTTTTTTTTTTAATTTATGACACTATTTACACTAATTTTGATGATTAAGACGAGTCCCGAGGCCTGTAGTTTTAGCAGGTATTGATCTGGTTTAATTTTTATTCTCATAATTTCGTTTAGGTACCTTCGAACAGTTTTCACGAAATCGGAAATGAAGTACTTTGGAGGAATCGTGATTGCGACGACGGCTGTTTTTTTGTTAGTTCTGATTGGATTTACATACGCTGGAGTGGTGGCACCCTGGAGCGGAAGATTTTATTCCCTCTGGGACACGGGCTACGCCAAAATCCATATTCCTATAATCGCTTCCGTTTCTGAGCATCAGCCCACCACTTGGTTCAGTTTCTTCTTCGATCTTCACATCCTTGTGACTACTTTCCCGGTCGGATTGTGGTACTGCATCAAACACATCAATGACGAACGCGTTTTCGGTAAGTTTGAATTTTTTTTTTTTTTCTTTTTTTGCCTTTTTAAACAGTTTTCGATGGATTGGCGACCCGGCTTTTTGAGAATACATCAGATTTCAAAAGATTACAGAATAGTTCTAATTATTTAAAAATATTTCAAAGCTTTTATAATATTTACAAGGATTTTTAAATTTTCAAAAAGAGTTGACGGATTTCTAAAACTTGAGAAAGATTTAAGGATTTGAAAAAGTCGTGTGGGCAAGATTTTACAAAGATTTTAAAGATTTTAGAAGATTTCACAAAGGTTGCTAATATTTTAATTATTTTAAATGAATACAAAAGATTTTAGAAAGATTTCACTGATATTTCAAAGCATTAATAAAGATTTCAAAAGATTGCAAGAATTAAGACAATTTTTAAAAGGGAATATTACACCGGATTTCAAAGATTTTAAACAATTTCCAAAGATTTCAATAATTTTAAACGAACACAAACGATTTCACAAACAAATATTAAAGAAATGTTTCCAGGATTTCAAAGATTTTACCTAAATAAAAATATAAAAATATCATAAAGATTTCGAATTCAAATATTTCAAAGCATTTTCAAGATTTTAAACGATTTCAAAATTTCAAAAGGTTTCACAAAAATTTCATAAAAGTTTTGTAAAGATTTAAAAACATTTTGAAGATTTTAAACGATTTTAATTTTGTTTAGAAAATTTCAAAAGATTTCACAAAGATTTCAAACATTTCACAAAAACTTTATCAAAGTTTTATAAAAGTTTAAAAGGTTTCACAAAAATGTCAAGGAATTCATAAAAATTTCATAAAGGTTTCAAAATATTTTAAAGCTTTTAAACGAGTTCAAATTTGTTTAAAAGATTTCGAACATTTCACAAATATTTCAAAACATTTCACAACGATTCTAAAAATTGCAGAAAAATTTTAAAAGGCTTAAAAAGATTTCAAAAATATTTCAAATGAATAAACAAGATTTCACAAATATTTCCAAGATTTCATAGAAGTTTAGTAAAGATTTCAAAACATTTCAAAGATTTTAAACAATTTTAATTTTGGTTAGAAGATTTCAAAAGATTTCACAAAGATTTAAAAGATTTCGAACATTTCACAAATACATTAAAGATTTTAAAATTATTTCTAAACAACTCACAAAGCTTTCAAAAATTTTACAAAAAGTTTAAAAGACTTTAAAAGATGTCAAAAAGATTTCAAATGAATACAAAATATTTCCAAGATTTCATAAAAGTTTTGTAAAAATTTAAAAACTTTTGAAAGATTTTAAAAGATTTGGAATTTTTTAAAAAGATTTCGAACATTTCACAAATATATTCAAGAATTTACAAAGATTTCCAATCTATTTCAAAGCAACTCACAAAGATTTCACAAATTTTACCAAAATTTTAAAAGGCTAAAAAAATTCAAATTAATACAAAAGATTTCACAAATATTTCCGAAACCTTTCTGGTTAAAAAATCAAGTATTCCCGTTCAAAATTCATCACTTTATTTGAAAATTTAACTATTTAAGAAAAATTAGTTTTCTTTGGTTGATATTTTTTTTTTTATAAAAATTTTACTATTCAATTTTTTGTTGACAATTTATCTTTTTTAATGAAAATTTTACTCTTCCATTTTTGGCTGAAAATTGATATTTTTTAGTTCAAAATTCAACTGATTGCTTAAAAATTGGTCTTTTTTAGTAAAAAAATTTAAGTAATTCTTTGAAAATTCATATATTTTGTTGAAAAGCCGTCTTTTTTGGTAGAAAATTAATCTTTTTGTTTGAAGATTTATCATTTTCGTTAAAAATTCAAGTATTCCAATAGAAAATTCATAATTTTATTGGGAAATGTATCTTTTTGGTTGAAAGTTCAGTTAAGTTGAAAATAATAAAAATTCATCACTTTGATTGAGATTTAGCTATTTTGTTGAAAATTGTTCGTTTTTTTTTGTTCCAAATTAATTTTTTTTAACTTAAAATTAAAATTTTTTATTTATGGTTACAAATAAATATTTTTTAGTTTAAGGTTCAACTGTCTTGTTGAAATTTCATGTATTTTGTTGAAAAATCATCTTTTTTGGTAGAAAATTAACCTTGTTGTTTGAAAATTCATCTTTTTTTCGTTGAAAATAAAACTACTTGATTAGAAGTTAAACTCCTCTGTTAAAAATTCATCTTTCTGGTTGCAAATTTATCTATTGCATATGAAGATTTAAAATTTTAATTGAAAATTCATCAATTTCGTTGAAAATTGGCTTTTTCCTTGTGGAAAATTAATTATTTTAACTGAAAATTTAACTTCCATTTTTGGTTTAAAACTGATCCTTTTTAGTTTAAAATTTAACTATTTGGTTGAAAATTGATCTTTTTTAGTTAAAAATCAACTATTTGGTAATTTAGGGACAAATTCAAGAAATAAATTTTTATATTTTAGTGTTACTTAATTATTTAATAAATCAATTTTATTTCTTAAAAACTGAAAAAAAAACAATTATTTGTTACAAACTCGCAAAACTGTATACATATTGAGAGCTAAATATTTAAAATATAATTTATATAATATATTTATATAATCCAGGCATTATATATAAAAGCGTGTCTACTGAAATCCTCAAAAA
>NC_046661.1:141267420-141273432 GCF_010883055.1 Belonocnema kinseyi | reverse complement strand
TATATAAACAGGGTGTCTATTCAAATTAAGTGATAATATAAATATCATATATATTAATATATGTTATAAGTATATAATCCAGGCATTATATATAAAAAGGGTATCTACTCAAATTAAGTAATAATATAAATATCATATATATTAATATATGTTATAAGTATATAATCCAGGCATTATATATAAAAGCGTGTCTACTCAAGTCCTCAAAAAAACAAATCTATATATTACAGGCATTATATATAAAAGCGTGTCTACTCAAGTCCTCAAATAAAAAATATATATACAAGTATAGTATATTACGGGACATTTTATACATAACTATATGTATGTACGTAAGTATGCATGTGTTTGTTTTTGCAGTCGTCTTGTACGCAATAAGTGCCGTCTACTTTGCTGGAGTAATGGTCCGTCTAATGCTGACTCTGACTCCAGTGGTGTGCATGTTGGCCGGTGTTGCGTTCAGTGGATTGTTGGACCTCTTCCTGAAGGAGGACGACAAAGAGGGCGAGGAGAGAGAGAGCAGCGAAGTGGAGAGCGAGGAGGAGAGGGAGACGAGTCCAGGTCGGGCACTTTACGACAAGGCGGGAAAGCTGCGCCGAATGAAGCACGAGAGGCCGAAGGGCGGTGGCGATGCGCTCGGTTCCAATCTTCGAAATGGAGTCCTCATTCTGATCCTCGTTCTTCTGATGATGTTCACGGTTCACTGCACCTGGATTACCAGCAATGCCTACTCGAGTCCCTCGATTGTTCTCTCCTCCTACAGCAACGACGGCGGCCGAGCGATTCTCGATGACTTCAGGGAGGCCTACTTCTGGCTTGCTCAGAACACTCCCAGTGACGCGAGGGTCATGAGCTGGTGGGACTATGGATATCAGATCGCTGGAATGGCCAACAGGTCAGGCATATACATATATTTATTTATTTATTTATTTTATTTTTATTTTATTTTTATTTACCATAGGGACCCTACCTAAATTACGTAACGGATTATAGGCACTCTACAAGAGCCTCCCTCCCCTCCTTCAGTAACAAAACTTTACAAAATATTCCCCCTACCACTCTATTACAGTACCAGGGTGGCCGTCCGCCCGGGAGAAACTTTTCCCGGGCGAGAGATAATAAACTGGGAGATTTACCGCATTTCATAATTCACGGTGGCCGCTTTTGTTTAAAAATTCATATTTTTAAGTTGAAAATTCAACTTTTTCACTGAGAATTCTTCAATTTTGTTAAAGATTCGTCTTCTTTTTTTTTTTTTTTTGGTAGAAAATTGTTCTTTTTGTTTGAAAATTCATCATTGTTGGTAAAAATTTAACAACTAGGTTTTACATTTTAATTACTTTCTTGAAAAAAATTTCTTTCTTTTTTAAATATTGATCTTTTTGGTTGAGAATTCTTGAATTTTGTTAAAAATCCGTTTGCTTTTTTTCGGTAGAAAATTATTCTTTTTGTTTGAAAATTCATCCTTTTGGGTAAAAATTTAGCAACTAGGTTTTAAATTTTAATTACTTTCTTGAAAATTAAGAAAAAATTCAACTTTTTGGTTGGGAATTTTTTAATTTTGTTAAAAATCCGATTTCTTTTTTTCAGTAGAAAATTATTATTTTTTTGTTTAAAAATTCATCTTTTTGGGTAAAAATTTAACAACTAGGTGTTACATTTTAACTACTTTCTTTAAAAAAATTCTTTCTTTCTTAAAAATTGAACTTTTTGGTTGAGAATTCTTGAATTTTGTTAAAAATCCGTTTGCTTTTTTTCGGTAGAAAATTATTCTTTTTGTTTGAAAATTCATCCTTTTGGGTAAAAATTTAGCAACTAGGTTTTAAATTTTAATTACTTTCTTGAAAATTAAGAAAAAATTCAACTTTTTGGTTGGGAATTTTTTAATTTTGTTAAAAATCCGATTTCTTTTTTTCAGTAGAAAATTATTTTTTTTTGTTTAAAAATTCATCTTTTTGGGTAAAAATTTAACAACTAGGTGTTACATTTTAATTACTTTCTTTAAAAAAAATTCTTTCTTTCTTAATAATTGAACTTTTTGGTTGAGAGTTCGTGAATTTTGTTAAAAATCCGCTTTCTTTTTTCGCTAGAAAATTATTCTTTTTGCTTAAAAATTCATCCTTTTCGATAAAAATTTAACAACTTGGTTTTAAATGTTAATTACTTTCTTGAAAATTAAGAAAAAATTCAACTTTTTGTTTGTGAATTTTTGAATTTTGATAAAAAAAACCGTCTTCTTTTTTCGATAAAAAATTGCTCTTTTTATTTAAAAATTCATCTTTTTGGTTACAAATTTAATAACTAGGTTTTACATTTTAATTACTTTCTTTAAAAAAATTTCTTTCTTTCTTAAAAATGGAACTTTTTGGTTGAGAATTCTTGAATTTTGTTAAAAATCCGTTTTCTTTTTTTCGGTAGAAAATTATTCTTTTTGCTTAAAAATTCATCCTTTTGGGTAAAAGTTTAACAACTAGGTTCTAAAATTGAACTACTTTCTTAAAAATTAAAAAAAAAAACATTCTTAAAACTTTTTGGTTGAGAATTTTTGAATTTTATTAAAAATCCTTTTTCTTTTTTCTGTAGAAATTTAATCTTTTTGTTTAAAAATGCATGTTTTTAGTTAAACATTTAACTTCTACATTCTAAATTTGAACTACTTTCTTGAGAAATAAAAAATAAATTTCTTAAAAATTCCATTTTTTGTTTGGGAATTTTTTAATTTTGTTAAAAATCCGTGTTCTTTTTCGGTAGAAAATTATTCTGTTTGTTTGAAAATTCATGTTTTTGGTTACATTTTTAACCCATAGGTTATAAAATTGTACCAATTACCTAAAAATTAAAAAATAAATTTTCTTTCTTAAAAATTTAACCTTTTGGTTAGGAATTTTTGAAATTTGTTAAAAATCCGCCTTCTTTTTTCGTTAGAAAAATATTCTTTTTGTTTAAAAATTCTTTTTTTTTTTGTGTAAAAATTTAACAACTAGGTCTTAAATTTTAATTACTTTCTTTTAAAAAAAAGTAAATTTTCTTTCTTTCTTAAAGATTCAAATTTTTGGTTGAGAATACTTGAATTTTGTTAAAAATCCTTTTTCTTTTTTTGTTAGAAAATTATTCTTTTTGTTTAAAAATTCATGGTTTTGGTTAAACATTTAACCTTTAGATTCTAAAATTGAACTAATTTCTTAAAAATTAAACAAGAATTCCGAAAAATTCAACTTTTTAGTTGGGAATTTTTTAATTTTGTTAAAAATTCGTTTTTTTTTTTACTGTAGAAAATTAATCTTTTTGTTTACAAATTTATCCTTTTTAGATGAAAATCCAACTTTTTGTTGCAAAATTCTGTAATTTTGTTTTTAAAAAAATCCCAGTAGAAAATTATTGTTTTGGTTTAAAAAAGATTTTAAACGATTTCAAATTTGTTTAGAAGTTTGCAAAAGATTTCAGATTGATTTTACAAATATTTTAAAAAAGATTTCAACAAAATTTCGAATTTTTGAAATAATTTCAATTTTTTGAGAATATTAAAAGAGATTCCAGTTAAAGATTGGTAATTCTTCCGTCTTTGGTGGAAAACTGATGTTCTGAAGTTAAAAATTTATTTAATTGGTTGAAAAATTGTCCTTTTTAGTTGAAAATTCATTTATTTTGTTAAAAAATTGTATTTTTTGTTAGAAAATTAATCTTCTTGTATAAAAATTCGTCTGTTTGGTTTCAACAGTTTTTAAATAATTAGTTGAATTATTATATTTTTCAATTATGTATCAAAAAAGATACAAAATTATCATGCAAATTTTAGAAAGTTTTCTTTAAATCTTCTAGAATATTTTTTGAAAATTTTGTTTAAATCTTTGAAAAACTTTTTGAATATTCTCTTAAAATAATTTTTCAAAATGAAGAGTTATTTTTAATTTTCCTAGGAATCTTAAGAAAATGTGTTTTCCTTCTTAAAATTATTCAAATTTCTCCTACAAATAATAAATGTTCAATTTTTATTTATACATCCAAATTGTAAAGAAATTTTCTAAAATTTGCAGCATTTTCTGAAAATTGTAGAAAAAATTCAACGAATTTTGACAGATATTTAGAGGTTCTGCAAAAATTTCCAAAACAATTTTAAATTTCCAACAAATTTAAAACAACTTCTAGATTTTTCAAGATTTTGAAATAAAATTTTGAAGCTTTCAAGGATGTTTAAACTATTTAAAAAGAAAATAATTGAATTTCTAATTTCAGAAGTATTCTTTAAAAAAAAATTTTTTTACGTTTTTAGCTTAAAAATCCCTAAAATGATATAATTTTGAAAATTTTAAAGTTCATTGATTAATTTTTTATTTTTCATTGATTATTTTTTTTATATTGAAACTAGAACTTATATAATTTGTAAAGTGTTTAGAATAATATCGAAATTTGATATTAAAGGTCTTAGTATTCAGTTTTGAATTTAATAATTTTGGATGTAAATATAAAGCAATTTTTGATTGAAAAGCATGAAACTGTAGATTTTCAGAAAATGAAATCACATAACAATATCGTTTTTATTCTTGATTTTAATTTTTTATTTTTTTATTTTATATTTAAGATCTTAAAATTTTCCAATTCTTAGTTCAAAATTTAAACAAATAAGTAATTTAAAATTGAAAAATATTTTATATTCGAAAATTTCTAGAATGAATGATAATTCTAAAGGATGATTTGAAATAAAAAAGTTAAGTTAAATTCAATTGGTTAAATTTTGGAAAGTATTATTAGCAATTTGAAAATTATTAATTTTGAAGCGATTTTAAATTACTTCGAATAATAGAAATTTTTTTAGTTTTTGAGTATAAAAAAGTTTTAATAACACAATTTTTGGTGATTACAATTTTAATCGCTTTGAATTCAAATGATTCAAATTTCAAAGTCTTCAATTTTTAATTATTTATTTTAAATGCTGTTAATTATAAAGACAACAATTTCAATTACTCTTAATTTTAAACTATCCAGTTTCCAAAATTTGAATCTTAAATATGCAATTTTTAACGTTTAATTTTTAGCGCTTCAAAATAGAAATTATACAATTCAACTCCCTTTTTTAATTAAATTGTATAAAATCATTGGTATTTTTTTTTAAATTTCAAGAGCTTGCAATTCGAAATTATTCATTATTAACTATTATTTCAAAAATATTTAAAACTTCATATTAAAAAATTTGTTTAAAATGTAAGAAATTTAAATTAGATTAAAATTCAAATTAAAAATCCTATTTAACGTCCAATAATCAAATTGAAGCAAACTCCTGTTAAAGCCTTCTCATTTTTCTTTCCTCTTTTTTTAGTTTTGTCCGAAAATTATTTTTTTTCAGATTACAATAGAATTTTTTTTTTTTTTATTCGTTGTGGTCCAAATTTGGTCGTTGGATTCCTGTTTTTAGCAGGAGTGTGCAAAAATTTGTTTAATAATGGATTTTTAAATTTGCATATTTTCATGTTAGCAAATAGAAATTCAGAGACAATTTCATTATCCTTTTTATTATATGATTTAAAAATCGATTAATTTCTTTCAAAAAGGTTTGCTGACTTTTTTCGACTTCCGCAATTTATAATATATGTGAAAAAACCGTGGTTTTTGCAAAGAAAGTTAATTTTCTTATAAACCGGGAGAAATCACGTATATTCACTTATAAACCGGGAGAAATCACGTATATTCACTGGGAGAACCAGGAGACAAAAATGGGAAAATTCAACTTTTTGTTTGTGAATTTTTGAATTTTGTTCAAAATCCGTCTTCCTTTTTCAATAACAAATTGCTCTTTTTGTTTAAAAATTCATCTTTTTGGTTACAAATTTAATAACTATGTTTTACGTTTTAATTACTTTCTTTAAAAAAATTTCTTTCTTTCTTAAAAATTGATCTTTTTGGTTGAGAATTCTGGAATTTTGTTAAAAATCCGTTTGCTTTTTTTCGGTAGAAAATTATTCTTTTTGTTTGAAAATTCATCCTTTTTGGTAAAAATTCAAAAACTAGGTTTTAAAT